>NW_024081452.1:306637-525617 GCF_003009895.1 Hyaena hyaena | reverse complement strand
GAATGGGCCAATCAGGCAATTAGAGAAGAAATTTAAAAATACATGGAAACAAATGAAAATACAACAATCCAAACTCTATGGGATGCGGCAAAGGGGTCCCAAGAGGAAAGTACATCGCACTCCAACCTATTTCAAGAAATTAGAAAAAGCACAAGTCCAAAATCTAACAGCTCACCTAAAGGAGCTAGAGGCAGAGCAACAAGAACGCCCTAAACCCAGTAGAAGAAGAGAAATAGTAAAAATCAGAGCAGAAATAAACAACATAGAGACCAGAGAAACAATTGAACAGATCAATGAAACCAAGAGTTGGTTCTTTGAAAAAATAAACAAAATTGACAAACCTCTAGCCACACTTCTCAAAAGGAAAAGAGAGAGAACCCAAATAGACAAAATCATGAATGAAAATGGACTTATTACAACCAACCCCTCAGAAATAAAAGCAATTATCAGGGAATATTATGAAAAATTATATGCCAACAAATTGGACAACTTAGAAGAAATGGACAAATTCCTAAACACACACTCACTACCAAAATTCACACGGGTAGAGATAGAAAATCTGAACGTACCCATAACAAGTGAAGAAATCAAATCAGTTACCAAAAATCTCCCAACAAATAAGAGCCCTGACCTAATGGTTTCCCTGGGGAATTCTACCAGATGTTTAAAACAGAATTAATACCAATTCTCCTCAAGGTATTCCAAAAAATAGAAATCGAAGGAAAACTTCTAGACTCATTTTATGAAGCCAGCATCACTCTGATTCCCAAGCCAGACAGAGATCCAGCAAAAAAAAAAAGAGAACTACAGGTCAATATCCTTGATGAATACGGATACAAAAATCCTCAACAAGATCCTTGCAAATCGAATCCAACAGCACATAAAAAGAATTATCCACCATGATCAAGTGGGATTCATTCCTGGGTTACAGGGCTGGTTCAATATTCACAAATCAATCAAAGTGATACATCACATCACCAAAAGAAAAGATAAAAACCATATGATCCTGTGAATAGATGCAGAAAAAGCATTTGACAAAATACAGCATCTCTTCTTAATAAAGACCCTCAAGAAAGTCGGGAATGTAGGAACTTACTTAAACATCATAAAATCCACTTATGAAAAGCCCACAGCTAATATTATCCTCAATGGAGGAAAACTGAGAGCTTTCCCCCTGAGATCAGGAACACGACAGGGATGTCCACTCTCACCACTGTCGTTTAACATAGTGCTGGAAGTCGTAGCATCAGCCATCAGACAACAAAAGGAAATAAAAGGCATCATGATGAATTGGCAAAGAAGAAGTCAAACTTTCACTTTTCACAGATGACATGATACTCTACATAGAAAACCCGACAGACTCCACCAGAAGCCTAGTAGAACTGATCCATGAATTTGGCAAAGTCGCAGGGTACAAAATCTATGTACAGAAATCGGTTGCATTTTTATACACCAATAAGGAAGCAGCAGAAAGAAAAAGGAAGAAACTGATCCCATTCACAATTGCACAAAAAACTATAAAATACCTAGGAATAAACCTAACCAAAGATATAGGAGATCTGTATGATGAAAACTATAGAAAACTTATGAAGGAAATTGAAGAAGACACCAAGAAATGGGAAAACATTCCATGCTCATGGGTCGGAAGAATAAATATTGTTAAAATGTCATTACTACCCAAAGCAATCTACACATTCAATGCAATCCCAATCAAAACTGCACCAGCATTCTTCTCAAAGCTAGAACAAACTATCTTAAAATTTGTATGGAACCACAAAAGACACCGAATAGCCAAAGTAATAGTGAAGAAGAAAACCAAAAACCAAAACGGGAGGTATCACCATCCCAGGCTTTAGCCTTTACTACAAAGTTGTCATTATCAAGACAGTATGGTATTGGCACAAAAGCAGACACATAGACCAATGGAATAAAATAGAGAACTCAGAATTGGACCCACAAATGTATGGCCAACTAATCTTTGACAAAGCGGGAAAGTGTATCCAATGGAAAGAAGACATCCTCTTTACCAGATGGTGCTGGGAGAACTGGACAGCAACATGCAGAAGAAGGAAACTAGATCACTTTCTTACACCATACACAAAAATAATCTCAAAATGAATGAAGGACCTGAATGTGAGACAGGAAACTATCAAAACCCTAGAGGAGAAAGCAGGAAACAACCTTCTTGACCTCAACCACAGAAATTTCTTACTTGACACATCCCCAAAGGCAAGGGAATCGGGAGCAAAAATGAACTACTGGGGCCTCATCAAGATAAAAAGTTTTTGTACGGCAAAGGAAACAGTCAATAAAACTAAAGGGCAACCAACTGGATGGGAAAAGATCATTGCAAATGACATATCAGATAAAGGGTAATATCCAAAATCTATGAGGAACTCACCAAACTCCACACCTGAAAAACAAACAACCCAGTGAAAAAATGGGCAGAAGATATGAACAGTCTCTTCTCCAAAGAGGGCATCCAGATGGCCAACAGATACATGAAACGATGCTCAGCATGACTCATCATCAAGGAAATACAAATCAAAACCACACTGACATACCACCTTACACTGGTCAGAGTGGCTAAAATGAACAAATCAGGAGACTCTAGATGCTGGTGAGGATGTGGAGACTCGGGCACCCTCCTACACTGTTGGTGGGAATGTAAACTGGTATAGCCCCTCTGGAAAACAGTGTGGAGGTGCCTCAAGAAATTAACAATAGAACTCCCCTATGACCCAGCAATAGCACTGCTAGGAATTTACCCAAGGGATACAGAAGATGTGGTTTATCTATACGATGGAATACTGTATGGCAATGAGAAAGAAAGAAATCTGGCCATGTGCAGCAACGTGGATGGAACTTGAGGGTGTTATGCTGAGCGAAATAAGTCAGGCAGAGAAGGACAAAATATGTTTTCACCTATAAGTGGAACAGGAGAAACTTAAGAGAGGACCATGGGGGAGGAGAAGGGGCAAAAATAGTTGCAGAGAGGGAGGGAGGTAAACCATGAGACACTCCTGAATACTGAGAACAAACTGAGGGCTTTTGGGAGTGGGGGAGAGGGGAAGGGGGGTGATGGGCATGGAGGATGGCACTTGTTGGGATGAGCACTTCGTGTTATATGGAAACCAACTTGACAATAAACTATGAAAGATAAATTAAAAAAACAAAAAAAGAAAAAGAAAAGTGAATTTTTTTCTCTATTTTTGGATAACAAGGGAGCACATAGACATTAAGTTATTTCTCGTAGTGAGTCAGTGGAAGCACTAGGAACAGAAAACAGGATTCTCAATGCCAGTTTCTTGCTTCATTGTTGGCCGTGATGCTAGTGTCTTTCAGGAGATTCGTCAGTGTATTTGCATTCCAGAAACCCTGTACAAACCTTTATTTACCATGAACATGACTGCTTGCTTTCTCTCTTTCTTTTGAACTCTACATCTCATGGGAAACTGGAAACTGAAATCATTTTATCTTTGTAGAAAAAAGTGTGTCAACAATTAAAATATTTGTTAAACTTCAGTTTTTTCAAGAGAAAGAAAGTCTTCAGCTTCTCACTTTGGCTACTCCAAGGGTGAAACTTTTATAAAATGAATAAAACAACAGGAAACAGCTATAAGAATCTCTCCAGAGTGACCTCAGTTCATGTATTTAGAAAAAAATTTTCAAGGGAAACATTGCCTGTTTAGAAATGCCAGATCAGTTTTCCATACTGCAGAAGGTAGAAGGGCTAGAACTTCTTTGGTAATAAACATTTTGAATGGAAATATTTCTAAATGTCTGTAACATCTACCTTACTTCATAAAAAGAGTATAGTGAACACACTAACGTTTCTTGATGATCTAGGCTGGTAGATAAAGGAGAATGATTGTATTGAGCTAAATATTTTGTACTACACTTAGACATTGTTCAAGTTCATTGTGCTCCCTTCCTGAGTTATGAATGACCCCAGATTGCTTTGCTTTTGGCTATCTGATACATGGTTTTTGTAATGTTTCTTGTTCTTCACCCTCTCTTCTAACTGCTGTCTATGAGCTCTTTTTTTGTCATTTCTAGTTTCTGGCACTTAAAATCTATTTTGGATGAGTGTAATTGAGCAGCCACACCTGTTTGGCTCAGGCTGTCAAGCAAGTGTAAATAACATTTGAGTGGGGAACAGAGAGGTTCTACTATGAGTAATAAGCTCGATTTTCTGTCTTGTAGTCAGAGGCCCTTATTTAAACTCCTAGGGGATATTTAAAATTATTTCTGGGTTTTCAAGTATATTCTCAGTAATTGAAATTGCTGAGTGGTTGAGCTTTATATAAGTGAAGTAGTATCATAAAATATTTCTACTTGAATCATAGAATTAAAAAATGACACCCCGGCCCTTTATTTTGGCTGGGTTCTGAACTTGGAGTCAAAGAACTAAATGGAGTCCTTCCTTTATGTAATGATGTGTTAAAAGCAAAATCATTTTACTGCCTCACAAAGCATGTAGGATATATATTTAAAGCTACCAAAATAATTCAATGACTGACTATTTGGCAGTGTTCTTATTCAATGGAAAGTATCGCAGTTAAATTACTTTTACTGAAATGCATTTTGAGTAAATCAGCTCCTATATTGAGATATTGTAAGAAACAGCCTCATGAAACACATCATATGTCCTGTGCAGATGTTCAACAGACATGTATGACACGTCTCCCTTAGGAGAAGTTTCTCTCAGCTACCACATGTAGGAATATCTGGGCCTCTCTGAGTATCTGATTTGTTTTTACCTTATGGATATGGTGATTCATGGCATTTTCCTCTTTGCATTGACTGCCAGAAAGCTCAAGGTGAAAATTGCACAGGAATTCATGCATATATACAATATTAAGTTTTAATTCACTCCTGATTTCATTCTATTTTCTACTCTACATTTCTACATTCTATTTTCTACTCTAATTTTCCCTTAGCTTGCATTTTTATCATATGCTTTTCTATTGTATTAGAATAAGTTAATATAAACATCTTTTCAAAATAATATCTGTCCATTGGATAAGATCTTGAAATTTTACTTAAGAGTAAGCATCTGAGACTTATGCCAAATTCTTACTGTCATAAAAGAGTAATACCTAGTGATTTTTACATATCAGGATTGAATGGTATTTTGTTTTAGAAGAGCTTGGTTTTCTGCTCTACATATTGGTAATGTTAAACTTTAATACGTGTGAGAATCAGATAGAATGTTGGTTTAAAACCTTGCTCCTGAATCGGTAGGTTGGGTGGAGCCTGGGAATCTGCATGTTAAGCTCCCAGGTGAACAGATTCTGAGGCAGATGGTTCATAGATACCCCCTGAGAAGCAGGACGGATGTCTATGTCAGGATATCCTAAAGTTGAAACAATCCTAGGCATCTCTCTTAGACAAATCACTCCTTTGTTATACAAAAAAATGTCCTGAGCTGGCAGCATAAATGTGAGTTCCTAAACCCTAGACAACTATTTGAGAAAGGTCAACCTCCTTCTAACTTCCCTTTTCCATTTTCTTAGGACTTCTCTACTTTAGCACTATGTATCAACTCCACTCAAAGACAATATGGGGTACAGTCAATGTACTTGAAACAGCATCACAGCTAAATTATCCTTGCATCGGCACAACCTAACGCCAAGAGCAATATTCAAACTGTGCATACTGGGGCACCCGGGTGGCTCAGCTGGTGAAGCATCCGACTTAGCTCAGGTCATGATCTCACGGTTTGAGTTTGAGCCCCACAATGGGCTCCATGCTGACAGTGTGGAGCCTGCGTGGGATTCTTTCTCTCCCTCTCTCTCTGCCCCTCCCCTGCTGACTGTCTCTCTCTCTCAAAAATAAATATATAAAAAAAAAATTTTTTTAATGTGCATACTCTGGCTGCAGCATTGGGGCAGAGGTCAGCAATGGAGATCCCCACCAATTTAAAGGGGTAACCCTTTTAATTGGGGGAGGTCTTGGAGTCTGGGGAAGCAGCCAGGGTGACCAAAGTGTTAGGGAGCTTGGTGAGTGGCTATTTATCAACTGATAGAGAAGTATTTAAGTACTATGGTCATCCCAGCAGGTGCCAGAGGAACAGCAGGCCTGCCCAGACATGCTAGAAATGCTCTCCATGTTTTGAACTGAAATGGGGATGGGCAGTGGAGCACTGCAGCCAACCTCCCAGGGACCAGGCCACTGGAGCCAAGCAGTTAGGAACCCTGGAGCAAAGTTCCCTTTCCTGCCAGCAAGTTTCCTGAGGACTAAATATACAGATCTGATAGGTGCTCATTGCCGAAACAATGAATAAATGGGGCCAGTGGCCCCTGAATAGTTGGTTAATTAAGTTCTTATTAAGTTAGGCCAAACCTGAGTCAGACTTCAGCCACTTTCCCTCCAGCCTCTGCCCATGAATCGTCACATGTACACCATGTCCTGTCCTGTCCCTCCTGTGGCCAACATGTAAGAATAGTTCTATATCTTTTTCTTTTGATTAGCTTTTGTAACTGAGGTACTGAACTAAATAATGAACTCCTGGGCCTCTGTCTGGAAAGTTTGCTAGTCACCTGCAGTCGTGTGCTTGGACAGGTTACAGGGTACCAAGAGGGCCCCTTGTTTTATGACCTCTGGTGTTGCAGATTCAGGAGCAGCTCAGGGTCCCTCTTGGTATTATAGTAAATGCAAATTTAGGGAAAAGGATGCAATCAGAATGCCCAGGAGAATGAAGAAAACAGCCTATTTCCTTCATTCAGCACCTACTTGAGCACTAAGTCAAGGCCCTGCTCCGGATACTGGGTGAGAGTGGTAATGAGAGACAAGCCCTAACAGAGGCTATGGTCCTGTGTGGGTCAGAGGTTCAACAAGTAATCACATAGTCTATTTAACTGCATGATGGGTGTAAAAGGGGACAGGGTGTTGAGGGCAGTGTATGGTGTCAAGGGCAGAGTGATTCAGGTAAAGTAGTGGTGTTTGAGCTAAATCTGATGAAGTGGGGGAAGGACATTCTGACAAAGACCCTGAGGTGGGAAGCAGGTGGTGCATTCAGGTTTGAGGACCCTGAAAAGGGCCATGAGAAAGAAGAGAGCCTGGCACAAGAAATGTGGTGGGTAAGGCAGGCAGTATGGTCCTCTGGGCCTTGAAACCCCATCAAGGTTTGGGTTCATTACATCAGAGACCATGGGATTCTCCTGCACCCATTCATCACTGCTGCCTCCCATCTGTGAGTTCAGCCTCTCTTCTGTGAAAATCCTGGGTCTCCTGACAAACCTCCATGAAACACCCATCAAGGTTTTACAGATTTTGATTTTTCTCTTCTCCCTTTGCGAGAGCTTTCTACTAACGTACGTACTCCTAAGAAGATAACAAACAAGCCATTATAAAAACCTGTAAATCTTTTTGATGTTTTTCTTCCAGAATCTGAATATCCATTTTGTATTTGTCATTTGCTTCTTCAAGTGCCTTCTCGATTGCTTGTTTTTGACGTATATCAGCCTTTGAAAGAAACAGTCCATATTTATGACTATTTATATATTAATACACACATTTAAGTTAACATACATTTTTCATGTTTACTGAAAATTAGCAACCATAACGGGACCCCTCGTTACTTGCTCTGTCCCCATCTCAAACCTCCCGCAGCAAACTGGCTGTCTCAGCCAGAGATGCCCTAATACATCCCAACCAATGGTTAACATCACTGTTTTGTGAACTGATAAAGAGGGTTTTAGTATAAGCTGCTGGGTTGTCTTTTCTTTGGCACGTTATTTCTTGCTTGATTGACTATCAAAGTAATGTATGCTCATTGCAGAAAATCTGGAAATTCAGAGAAGTGGAAAGACGCACAAAGCTAGAATTTGCTGAGAAAAGAGGCTGAGGACCATCCCAGACTCCCATGTATCAGGTGTTCAGAAAGAGATTCTATTATTTTATTTGAAGATAATGCCCAGATCATTAGATATGCTGGCATTCAAATTGCAGATTATTCACAAAAGCATTGCCTTTATATTAGGGTGTGTAATTGATGGTTTGCAATTGATTTGAATTTTACTATTATTGATAAAGATAGAAGACTACTAAGATTTTTATTCATATTATCCTTTGCACTTGGAGCATTTTGCCCTTTCAAAGTACTTTAATACCAATCTTGTGCTGGCACTAATGCTGGACAATTCCAACACCGTTTGCTATGATGTCTATGTTATAAAGGAACTGAGAAATAATGCTCTAAGCACTGTGGTTTGTCCTGCCCTCATGGAGCATAATTCTCTTTGGGAAGTTGTCCATGTTATTCTTTAAAAAAAATTTTTTTATGTTTTATTTATTTCTGAGAGAGAGAGAGAGAGAAAGAGAGAGACAGAGAGAGAGACAGCATGAGCATGGGAGGATCAGAGAGAGAAGGAGATACAGATTCCGAAACAGCCTCCAGGCTCTGACCTAGCTATCAGCACAGAGCCCAAAGCAGGTCTCAAACCCACAAACTGTGAGATCATGTCCTGAGCCCAAGTCAGACGCTTAACCAACTGAGCCACCCAGGTGCCCCTCGTCCATGTTATTCTAACTAAGACTGAAAGAGGTGGAGGGTGGAGGATTGAGATTTTGCTTCAGTTAAGTGTCTGGGATCTGACCATGAGCCTCAATACACTCAAATTGCCCCCATGACCACCCTCAGCAGTCATAAGGACAAGGAATCAAGGACTTTGGAGAGAAGGGAGCAAGGAGAGTAGGCCATAATGCAGCATTTGGGAAAAAAACAGGCACTTGGTCAAAGGTTTTACACACTGCACAAATGGATGGTCTACATATTAAATATTAAGCAATTGTAAACAATTGTCAACAAGGATGCCTTTTTAAAATTTTTTTTTTTGAAGTTTTAATCCACTGAGAATAAAGAGAGCAGAAATCATCCACACACACATATGGGCAGTTTAGAAGGAAGGAAGCTCCTAATGGTGTCTGCTTCTTACTAAGCAGTTCCTGAGCACCAGGCACATTATTTCATTGAACTCTTTCAACAATCCTACAGAATATTTTTTTTTAAATGTTTTTTATTTACTTCTAGGAGAGAGAGAGAGACAGCGTGAGTAGGGCAGGGTCAGAGAGAGAGGGAGTCACAGACTGAAACAGGCTCCAGGCTCTGAGCTGGCAGTCAGCACAGCGTCCGACGCGGGGCTGGAACCCACGAACCGCGAGATCATGACCTAAGCGAAAGTCGGAAAGTCTGACGCTTAACCGACTAAGCCACCCAGGCGCCCCGACAATCCTACAGAATATTATTGTTCCCCTTTTACATTTGAAGAAGCCAAGATCACAGGGTTGAAGAACTTGCCCCAGGTCCCACAGATAGCCAAGATTCAAAATCAGTTCCACTTATTGTTTCAGACAAATCCAAAAAGTGAAAGGACTCTAAAGATGCATTAGGTTGATATTCAGGTTCTTTTACCTGAACCCACACATCAGCTTCTGCTTTTGCAATACGTTCTTTGAGTACTGCCTCTTGGAATTGCTCTTCTTTATTCAGAATATCTGCCCCAATATCTGTGTATTTGAGGAAAAATAATCACAAGTAACCACAGACTGTTTTTTTTTCCTTTTCACTATTACCTAGTTATTAGAGTTATCTAAAAGATCTACTCTTTTAGGAGATGCCAATATTTTCTTTAAAGGGGCATGTTTTTCCCTAATTAATGAGAGGGAACTTACAGCACCATTGGGTCTCGAGACAGTCTGTTCCCTTCATCACACTCAGGCCATGCAATAGGCAACTGGGGACGTAAAGTCATAGAAAAGAAGAGCATTTCATGCTCCTAAAACAGGACAGTGAGGGAATATTCAGGCGATATTAGCACATCATCCTGCTCCTCTCTCCCCATCCCTCTCTGGATGCTGGTGTTATCTCTCTTGGGAAACAGGTAGCAGAAAATGCTTTCTTCACTCTGAAACCTGCCTTTCTTCATGTGCAGGTTTTTGTGGTTTAGCCACCTCAGTTGTGGAGTAAGGGGGTAGCTGTTTAGTACTTCTCTGTCAATGGTCTCATTTAATTTCTGCACAATACTCCCATAATAATAGCCTTCCTGCCTGGACAAGAAAATAAAAGCCTCCGTAGGTTAGAGGACTACACAGATAGCTAGGAACAGAGCTAGACCTGCTGCCAAGCTCCATCTTCATCTGCCAGAGCGGACTGCGAGAGGTGGCTCAGGACCTGTACGCAGGCTATGAGCCTTTTCAGTGCTCAAGTCACACACACAAAGTCCTCTTTCTCCCCAATCCAAACTCTTAGACTACCTACCCTTCATTCCATTTATTTCTCACCTCTTAGATTTGTTGAATTATTAACTTTTCATGCGATCAGGTCTTGGCAATCAACTTCCTAAAATTACAAAGCATCTCTTATATTGCAGTTTCTCTCTCATTGTGCCCAGCTTGGCGACACTACTGTGGACATATGTGGTTGCCCAATATCTCTGCTTTCCCTCTGGTAACAGAAACCATTTTTCTCAAGAATGTTCCTCTCTTATTTCATGTTGTTCTGGAGTGTGTGTGGAGGGGGGGTGGGGGTCCTGCAAATCACTGCAGCCAACCTGCATGTCCCATCACATTGTCCCCATTCTCCAGACCATAATAATCAGGCCAGGATTGGGCACATGCTCCAACCTGGCCAACCAGGCTCTTCTCTAGGATTTTATATAAGGATTTAAGGAGAACATAGCTTTTTTTCCCTCTGAGATTTCTAAGCTGGTGGTAATAGCCACTTAGAGCAGTTTGGGACCACTTCTAGTCTTTTCCCTGCTCCTGGAGTAAGCTTCATTGCAGGAGTAAAAATTAGGCCAACTCACTGAAAGAAGGTGTGGCTAGACTGAAAGCCCTGGTGCCAGATCTCGCATGGGTTTCTCTGTTAAAGGGTTAAGAAATTCTATTTTATGCATGGTCTACTCTGAGTTGTGTTTCTGTCACCTGCAAATGAACATCTGTTTGGTGGCATTAAGAGTCTATGATACTAGATTATCACTGAATCAAAAAAGAGAGGGCAATGAATAGCATGGTAGAAATGGACATATACTTTGTAGGCTCAACACTGTGTGGATATGATTATGAAGGATCTAGGAAGAAAGGTGACTGAGCATAGGCCATCAATGTATTAAATTGTGGTATAAAAATGTGGTATAACTGTGGTTTGCTATTACTTTTTTTTAGCTTAAATCCCATTATTTTATATTATTCTCAACCCTGATTATACAACAGGATTCTTGCATAGCTTTAAAAAAATACTCAAAAAGGGAAAGACTACTAATACAAAGAATAACTTGGAGAGATCTCAAGGGCAGTATATTGAATTAAAAAAAAAAAAGCCAATATGAAAGAGTTATATCCTACATGATTTAATTTATATAACATTCTCAAAGGGGTAAGATTATAGTGATGGAAAACAGATCAGTGGTTGCCAGGGGTTCAGGTTAGGGTATGTAAGGAATACAAGGGAGTTCTGTTGTGGAGACAGAGCAGCTCTATGTCCTCATTGTGGTGATGGTTACATAACTCTACATGTGATACATTTCATAAAACTATAAACAAGGGGAAAAAAATGCATGTAAGGTCTGTACCTGAGTTAACAATATTGTTCCAATACCAATTTTCTGGTTTTGACAATATACTAGCATTTTGTAAGATATCAGTGAGAGAAACTAGAGGAATCCAAGGGAACTCTGTTCTGTTTTTAAAACTTGTCTTAAACTATTTCCAAATAAAGCTATTAAAATGTGAAACAAGCACAAAAAATAAAAACCAACACATGCTGAAGCCTGATTCTGAAGGTTCTAATTTAGTGGGTCTGTGTTGAATTAATACGAAATCCAATGACTCTATTTATAGATTTGGAGTAAAAACAAAAATTCTTAAATGCTTATTTTGAGAGAGAAAGTGAGACAGAGAGAGAGAGAGAGAGAGGGAGGGAGCTTGAGCACGGGAGGGGCAGAGAGGGAGGGAGACAGAGAATCCCAAAGAGGCTCCACACTGGCAGTGCTAAGAGCCCAATGCAGGGCTCAAACCCATGAACCATGAGATCGTGACCTAGCTAAAACCAAGAGTCGATGCTTAACCTACTGAGTCACCCAGGTGCCCTGTAAAAACAAATGTTTTAAAAACTGTGTGCACTGCTAGGGTTGAGAACTACTGCCCTATGCACAATTCATTTAACATTTATACAGATGTTCCCACATGCTCTTGAATTAACTTATAAAGAACAGAGAGTTTTGACTCTTTTGACTTAAAAGTCAATGACAGAGGCACTGGGGTGGTTCAGTTGGTTAAGTGCCGACTTGGGCTTAGGTCATGACTTCACGGTTCAAGGGTTCAAGCCCCACATTAGCCTCTAAACTGACAGCTCAGAGCCTGAGCCTGCTTCAGATTCTGTCTCTCTCTCTCTCTCTCTCTGCCCCAAGCCCCACTTGTGCCCTGTCTCTTTCTCAAAAATAAATAAACATTAAACTTTTTTTTAATAAAAGTCAATGACAAATACAGTTCACTGAATATAAAATATTAATTTCTAATTAGATTTAATTTTGCTTATCTGGATTCAGATATCTCAGATGGCATAAGAAGTCAATCATTAAATGCATATCTAAGAATGAATATCCACTGGCCTGGGTGTAAAAAGCCAAATAATTTCAGAGATTATAATTAGTAAGTCACACTAAACATTTGCTAGAAGTTAAAGTCAGTTTGGGAACTGGTGTTTTTAGAGGATGATTCCAATTTGATCTTTTCCTATACTGTAGTTTTCTCAAAACACTCTCTCCATTCTTTAGTTTCTCATATTTTCAAAGATCAGGAGTGAAATTAAATCACTAGTTTACCAGGTTTAATGAAAGAGAGAATCAGAGAAGTATCTGGAGAGTTCCTAGGAAACACTTCTAAGGCTCCAACTACAAACTGATGGGGATAAGAAGAGAAAGAAACCTGTGATTACAATCTGATTTGCCTGTATAGTAAATATTCTCAGATTATCTCCATGTTACCTATGTTCATGTCACCAGCTACTACTATAATAAAGGTTATAGCTTTACCATTTACTAAGGTGATACTTGGAGGTATTTCCCCTACTATGTGTAAGGAAGGTGCCCAAGTATGGACAAGGGCAAAAAGAAGTCGCATGTACTATTATGTGCCAATAAATATTTCATTAAAGCCTCATAACTAACCTGCTAGAGTGGTATTGACATCCCTATTTAATACAGGACCCCCAACATCCCTATAAGGAAACACATTGAGAGGCTAAGTGTCCTGTCTAAGGTACACAACTCTAAGTGAAGAGCTAGATTTCAACCCATATTCTTCTCATGGCAAACAGACACCCTTGCAAGACAAGCAACTTTGATCAGAAGATCTGATAAAAGTTAATACAGCACAAAGAATAGTACATAATGCTATCAAATATTAGAACAAAGGAAAACAGCATTTACTTACCCAGTATATCTTTGTGAGTGTAAAAGCGTGTCTTAAATGGCTTGTATTCGTGGATCCGTTTGAAGGTTTCTCCAAAAGGGGCTGGTGGAATTATTTTGTTACAAACAGCACAGCAAACAAAGTTTGTGTAATTTGGATTTCGGATCATAATTAAATTTTAGATGTCTTTTACTATGTGCAGTTAAAGTACTCTTAGGATCAGAAAAAAAAGTTTTAAGAAAAGCTACAAGTTTACGGAAGCTGGAAGAGGATCAAGGTTTTAGGATGATGTTAGAAGCTGGTAAGGATGAAATGATTTGCCATGATTACGTAGTAGTCACGTGCCTAATGGTAAAGAATGGTTCTGAAAGCCTTTGCCACATAAGGTATGGGCACTGGATTTGGGAAGATTTAAGCAGTGGCTCTCTTCCAGACTCTAGCATTAAATTGTTAACTTACTTAGCAACTGTTGCTAGGATAAGCTTTGCTCATAAAAGCAACTAGAAATAATGACGAAAGGGAGCATGGTACAGCCATTCATTTCCCGAATAGTCTCTGTACTATTTTCCTATTGCTGCTATAACAAATCACCACACATTTAGTTAAAACAACACCATTTATTCTCTTGCAGGTCTGGAGGTCAGAGGTTCAAAATGAGTCTTATGAAGCTAAAATTAGGTGTCAGCAGGCTGGTTCCTTCTGGAGGCTTTACTGGAGAGTCTGTTTCCTTGGTGTTTTTACCTTCTAGAGGCCACCTGAATTCCTTGGCTCATGGCCTCACATCATATAGCCTTTTCTCCCCCTGTGTGCATGGACCTCTGTGCTTCTTCCCCTGATCTTCAGCCTCCTGCTTAACAAGGATTAAGATTATATCAGGCTCATCTGGATAATAAAGGTAATTTTCTCATCTTAAAATCCCTAACATGATCATATCTGCTAAGTCCCTTTTGCCATACAAAGTGACATGTTCACAGGATACAGGAATTAGGATCTGAACATCTTTGGGGGTAGGGTAGGACAGGGGGATCATTATTCAGCCCACAACACCTTCTTTTAAGTGGTTTAAAGGGGCACTGGGGTGGCTCAGTTGTTAAGTGTCTGACTTTGGCTCAGGTCATGATCTCACAGCTTGTGAGTTTGAGCTCTGTCAGCACAGAGCCTGGAGCCTGCTTCTGATTCTGTCTTCCTCTCTTCTCTGCCCCTCCCCTGCTCACACTCTTGTCTCTCACTCCTTCAAAAACAAATAAACATTAGGGGCGCCTGGGTGGCTCAGTTGGTTAAGCGTCCGACTTCAGCTCAGGTCATGATCTCATGGTTTGTGGGTTCAAGTCCTGCGTCCGGCTCTGTGTTGCCTGCCAGCTCAGAGCTTGGAGCCTGTTTCAGATTCTGTGTCTCCCTCTCTCTCTGACCCTCCCCTGCTCACGCTGTCTCTCTCTCTCTCTCTCTCTCTCTCAGAAATTAATTTAAAAAAAAAAGCTTAAAATAAATGAATAAATAAATAAACATTAAAAAAATGAAATGGTTTATTTAAAGAATTGACTTCTTTTAGGTCAGCAAAGGAGAGAATTTAATAAATTCACATTTTTTATTCAATTTTTTAAGGTTTATTTATTTTTGAGAGAGAGACCAAGCATGAGCAAGGGAGGGGCAGAGAGAAAGAGAGACACAGAATCTGAAGCAGCCTCCATGCTCTGAACTGTCAGCACGGAGCCTAATGCAGGGCTTGAACTCACGAGCTGTGAGATCTTGACCTGAGCCAAAGTCAGATGCTTAACTGACTGAGTCACCCAGGTGCCTCAATAAATTCACATTTTTATAAATGTGATGTTTTGGTGCCATGGTAATAAAACTGGGAAACATCACAGTATCTTAATGGAAAAGTTACTTTCTGTTAGCACTCAAAATTAATAAGCCTAGTTTTTAAAATCACATAGTTGACTAATTTGTTGTCCTTATTTTGAAATGGATAGTCCTATATCCCAAGAACCTAAGAAACTGGAAAAGATCGGTTAGCCTATGCAGGATAAGGCTACACCAATAAATAACATCACAGTGTATTCAGGGAATTCTTGAAAACTAACTTATCAATTGAACAGCTTGCTCCTCTGGGCAAATAGCTCTCCAATCAGAATTGATTACTTCCCTAGGCAAAAAGGTCACTTACCACTCATTAATATTTTACTTATCGAGACTTGCTTCAAGACCTAATCTATTATGTTACTGAGTTCTGCCCATTCTCAACCAGACTGCCACACTGAAAGACATTCCTATAACTACTTGAACCCTGACTCCAAAACACTATACATCTCTCACCCTGATCATTCCCTTCTTAGACACAATGTCCAAGTGGCATTTTCCCTCAGAGAATGAATAAGAACATCAATACACAGTTGGGCTTTCTTTGACACTGCACACACAAAGCCTGTGCTGTAACTTGTAACCATCCTGTGAAAAGTATCATAGTTAGGTTACTTGTTCCTTAAATTCAATGTGGTTCTTCCCTTCCAGTATTTTTCACAGCTGTAAGCCTGCCTCCCTGAACCTACTGCTACCCTCGTTCATTCTCATACACAGATGTCACATGGCTTAAGACTGCTCTGTGCGTTTTTGCTGCCCTTCTGTGTTGTGATGGTCTCTTGATAGTTCACCTAAACAATATCTCTCCCACCAAATGACAACTTATTTTGAATAATAGAGAAGTTCTAAAATATGATGGTGTAATATTAAATGCATAAGTTGAAAACAGAAGAATTCAAATTCTTTAACAGCCAAAGTACACAGGGAGATCAAAAGCAAAATATAATACTTTAAATTAAAAGGCATTCTATACTACTTAAGTGCATTTTAAACTATATGAAGTAGACTATATAGAGACACATAGCAAAGACATATTTAGGGCTCAGGAATAAGGTTCTGATTTAGTTGCATAATGATAACTCAGTTAGTTAAGCTCTTTAATATCTACAGACAAGACATAATTGCATTTTCACATAGATTACAAAACCACAATTAAGTACTGGAAATTAAAAATTCACACTATAGTGATAAACTCTGCTTATACAGTTATTGTTATCTGGCAATAATAAATGAAACAAAATTTCATAGGTGAGATTTATTACTGAGCCCCAATTACAGTGATTTGGAAAACAGATAAAAATCTATGAATGCTACAGGTCCAGAACCCTTGTAAGAAAAATCTAAATTATATGAGGTAAACCCAAGAGAGTAAAAAGACCTTCTTTTCTTATCTGTTGAATAGTCCTAGTTCTAAAATAACCATAAGAAAATTTGGTTTTATGTTTGTAAGATCATTGGAACATTAATTTACAAAATCTAAAATAGGTAACATTTGGTTGTACTCAAATAAAAACATCATACCTCAGTATAATATACTTTTATTCCAAAGAAAGGCTTCACTTGCATTGGGTTATTCTCTACTTATTTTAGTAGTTGAGTGGAACTACCTTTTCAAATGAAATAAAATTCTGGATTGAAAATAGCTGAAATGAAACTCCAAAACACATGAGCCATCTGTGACTCTGTAAAAATTATTTGTTTCGGGGGCACCTGGGTGGCTCAGGTGGTTAAGCATCTGTCTCTGGTTCAGGTCATGATCTCATGGTTTGTGGATTCAAGCTCCACATCAGGCTCTGTGCTGACAGCTTAGAGCCTGCAGCCTGCTTTGGATTCTGTGTCTCCTCTCTTTCTGGCTGTCTCCCGCTCACACACTATCTCTGTCTCTTTCTCTCAAGAAAAAAAACCCCCAAACATTAAAAAAATTACTTGTCTTGAATGTTGACTGTATGCTTTATAGTAATTTACAATTAATTTTTTTCATAAATATAGGTTCTATGCCAGAAAGAAAATGAACGCCTTTGCAAACAACAAAACTAAACTAAACCCTTAAAACAGGTGCAAATGCACAACTCACCTTAAAATATTAAAAGTAACATACAAATTTAACAGCACCGGGTACTTTTACTATATAGAGCTTAATTAACAAAAACGACTTCCATTCTTGTGGCACTTTCATACAAGGACTTAATGAAAGAAAAATACTGAGAAGCTCTTGCTGTGAATAAAGAATGGGGTAAGGGCTGCAGGATCGGATGTACTCTAGTGGCCCAGGTTGCAACTGCTACCTTTCTTCCTCATAAACACATTCTAGAGCAAGAAGCATGACACTGTGCACTCACAAAGTCATTCATTCGAAGATTTGAGAGCCTGTAACAAAGCTCCATCTGCAGTATCCAGAACGATTAATCCCATTTAGATGTTTTCCTCCTCATATAACTGTGTCCGTCACTATCGATAGCTTCATAGAGATCCTTTGTATTCTCTTGTGTTGCATGTAGATAACCAATATAAGCCACACAAAGGGAAAGGCTTATCAGTCCAAAAGCCATTACAGGTTTGTTCTGTCAAAGAAAAGAAATTATAAATCCTCATTAACACTTAATCATTTGAGGAGACCCAAACGTCTGTTGCACTTTTCTCTTGGCATACCAAGTCTTTACTGCCATACCAGCATTCTCATGGTGATATTTTCCGTTATAACAATTTACCCAGTTCTTTATTCAATTAACTTAACTCCTGAGAACTCAGGGATTATAGAAGGCTATTGCTTCTCTTCTTCAGTCTTTCTCCTGCCTACAGCCAGGGTCTCAGGCCTGCACCTTTGTAGGAAATAAGCTTAGGAATTCTCTAGGTTTGCACTGATGGGTTAACAAGGCATAAAGAGTTAGAAAGCCATTAGGTTGCCCACACTCAAGTTTGGGTAAACAAGATTAGGTTAATAGGTATAGAGAGGGCAGGGCAAAGGCCCCAATATAGAACAAAGGTATATGAAATAAACAAGATTAGGTATTCAGGGCAAAAGTGCCCCCCAATTTAGTACTATAGCATAAAGCTGCTTTCAAGGAAGGAAGGACCTATAGATTGCTGCAGGGCGAAGTTGCCCAGAGCAGAGATAATTAACAAAAGAAAGGTGGCTTGTAGATCCTGAGGTAGCTTGCTCCTTTCTTGTCCCCTAGACAAGTTTTAGGTAAACAGGTGGTGCCTCATGTCTGCTGTAAATAACCTTCTTCCTGGCTGCCCAGTGCCAGGATTTTGCTTTGTATTAACCCAAAACCCGAACCCTGCAAATCTTCAAGACCCCGTTTCCCTATGTCCATGAATTAATGTTCACAGTTTCTCTTTGTGCATGTCCATCACCATGTTTATAAGCCTTCTGATCCTAATAAAAATGGAGCGAGGACCTTTAATCAGGGCTCTTGTCTTTTCCCAGACATTAGCCATCTCTCGCATTTAAATCCTGCGTCCCACTTTCTTGCTAGACAACAAAGAACTAGAGTCTATTACACACCTTCAGGAAGGTGGTGGTTGGGAAATGGGCGAAGGAAATGAGGCACAACAATGGGTCCAGTGTTCAGAGTTTTCACTTTTACCAGTGTGAATGGAGAAGCTGCTCAACTTTCCTGAGCCCAAGTTTCCCCACTGGCAAATCTTCAACTAGTTAATCTTATTAGGAAGTGAGGAATGAGGGGCACCTGGGTGGTTTAGTCGGTTAAGCGTCCGACTTTCGCTTAGGTCATGATCTCGCGGTTCGTGGGTTGGAGCCCCCTGTCGGGCTCTGTGCTGACTGCCAGCTCAGAGCCTGGAGCCTATTTCGGAGTCTGTATCTCCCTCTCTCTCTGACCCTCCCCTGTTCACGCTGTCTCTCTCTCTTCTAGAAATAAATAAAAATATTAAAAAAAAAAAAAAAAAAGGAAATGAGGAATGAAGTATAACATGCTATTCTTGCCTGAGTTCATGGATAACTTGCAAAACGCCATCAATTTTCATGTCATATATTAAGTGAGGCAAAAATGACAACATATACACTTTTTTTCTGGGAACCTACTCCAAAACCTTAAGAAATCATGTGGCTGGAGATACTATTCTGTTCTATAACAGATACTACACTGTTCTATGGTAACTGTGATTTACTGCTGAAAACTCTAAGACCCTTATAGACAAAGCAATGAAACTTTGACACTAGGAGGAAAAAAACCCTTTAAATGCAGGAAAGATGTTTACAGCTCCACAGAAATGTTTTGTTTTGTCTATACTATAACTTAGATCTTTCTTTCTGTGTGTTCACACTCACCAAATTAACCTTTCTTAGGTCAGTGTGAGTCCATGCATGGTAGTGATACAAGTTTCAATTAGCATTTTTTGCTTCTGTGATACTTGCTGCATTACTATAATTTCAACTCTTAGTCATCAAAAGAATAAAGATCCAACCTTTTACTTGGATGGACATATAACAAGGCCACAAGCTTAAAGCAGTTTAAATCTATAAATCTTGACATGCACTTGGCAATTAAAACAACATATTCGTTCAGAGGTTTTAAAACATTCTATCCTGATTTAATTATTTGCTTGTTAAATTGACCTATTTAACTTTAAAACAGTTTACACTGGCAACTATGTTATTAAAATTCTAACCAAGGGGCTTTGTACTGACAGCATGGACCCTGCTTGGAATTCTCTCTCTCCCTCTTTCTTAACACTCTCTCAAAATAAATAAATAAACATTAAAAAAAAAAAAAAAAACAGGTTTACTGTTTTTTTTTTCCTAACCAAGGGGCACCTGGGTAGCTCAGTCCGATTCTTGATTTTGGTTCAGGTCATGATCCCTGGGTTGTGAGATCAAGCCCTGTGTCGAGCTCCATGCTCAGTGTGGAGCCTGTTTAAGACTCTCTCTCTCTCTGACCCTCTCCCCCACTTGTGCTCTCTCTCCAAAATAAAATTTTAAAAAATTAAAATCAAATGCTCAGTCTATAGGATCTCTTTAAAATAAAGGAATAGGGGCACCTGGGTGGCTCAGTCGGTTAAGCGTCGGACTTCAGCTCAGGTCATGATCTCATGGTTCGTGGGTTTGAGCTCCACATCGGGCTCAGCTCAGAGCCTGGAGCCTGCTTTGGATTCTGTGTCTCCCTCTCTCTCTGACCCTCCCCTGCTCATGCTGTCTCTGTCTCTCTCTCAAAAATAAAAATATTTAAAATAAAATAAAATAAAGGAATAAAAATTCTAACCAAATCCAATACATTTAAATATACTGTAAAATAATTCATTTACATTTGTTAAAAAAATTATATTTATTTTAAAATAAAACTGGTCAAATATATTCAGTAATTTGCAACAAGAATAGAAATGATTAGTTAACCCCTTTATAGAGTACTAATGTATGTTTTGAAGTTTTTCATATTTGTAATATCTCTTAGGTAAAAACATTATAATTAAGGCTAGAATTGTAGTCTATAAAAATAATCAGATTTTAGTTTTGTTTTATTTCAGTGAAAGGTCTTATTTACTTAATAATACCTGATCAAACAATAAAAATTTCCATCAAATTAGTGCATCTATTAAAATAAAATTTTAAAGATGAACTTTAGAAGTTGATCTATCAAAGTGCAACTGTGTTCTGTTAAAGCTCTCAAATACTGCAAAGTAATTAGTTTTATATGTATAGAGAAATAGCATTTAAGATTTCCCTCCCACCTGCTTTTATTCAGAGAGTCCTTATTAGTCAACATAAAATTTTTATGACACAATCAAATGTGACAGGAAAACAAACACTTTCTATTTCTGATAGCCCTAGTTAAACTGAGCACAATGTCTTACGGGTTTAATGAAGAGCTCTGGATTCACAGCCCGAAATAAGGTTGTTGTGCGGACCCCTCTGAGCCCTGGGTTTTGAAAGTCTTTCTCTTTGGGTAGTTCCTTTTTAAAGCTGGGAGATTCAGGTGCGGAAGACATCTTGACTAATGATTTATTACCTAGAAATAAAATAAGAGACTTTTTTATTCATGATAGTTTTTCTGATATTCTGTAAAAAAAAAAAAAAAGCATTCTGCATGCATTTCTTTTTTTGAACTCCAGTCTAGATACATACCAAGAGTGATTGCCAGTTATTTTATTACTTTGTATAACATGTACTTTGTAAATGGTGCTTTAAATTTTATTTGGTAAAATCGTTATTTTATCTTTGATCTCTTAGAACCAGTGAGGTTGGCAAAAGTTGTTTTCCTACTTCAACAGAAGCCTGGAGAATTGTTCTTGGTCTGAGTCACACTGAATCTTGTTATATGAAGAGGGGACTAAGGGTAGCAGGAGCCAGTGGATAATCCATCCTCTTCTTTATTCCCTCCCATTTTCACTCTTCCTCACTTTCCAACAGCTTTGAAGGGATACTGGCATTTCTCAGTTTTTCCTACAGCTTCACCCCTGGCCCATGATAGTCTTCTTTTGGGGGCCAACCTAAGCATGAGTACCAAGGAGTAAGGATAAGCAGCTATTTTCACTCCTCATTTGCCTGTCAGTGACTTTTTGGGAAGGAATGCTCTGCTATCTCCTCAATCTGAATATCCATTCTCCTGTTAATTACTCCATTTTATTAAATCCCAATGTGTCTTTTGGCTTCTGGTTCTCTCAGTTGGAGTGTCAACATTTTGTGACTATTTTTGTCCTCTAGGTACTATTAGGCAAAAGTTTAATCTTATCATTCCTGCCACCTAATGGTGGGGAGAGGAGGGGAAAGGTAGGAAGGAAAGAGGTGGGAAAGAAAGTTTCCAAAGGAGGTAATTAATGACAATGTAATAAAATTCTCTGGGGAAATACTGTAACCCTACCATACAGTAAACATTATGACACAAGAGTCAAACATTCACATTTAAACACTCACTGGGGCTTTGTTCATATAAGTATTCTTTGTTTTCCATCTTACAGACCTTATAAAGGCAATATTTTTACAACTTTATGAGTTATGGAGAAAATTAGTTCAGTTTTTTCAAAGCTGTCTGTGTTGAAGTGGTTACTTAACCTATACCACTTAGTTGCATAAACACCTCATCAGGAACACCTACCTGAAGGGAAAGGATTTCTCAACACTTTCTATACTTGCTAGAGTTTCTGAAATGTTCATAGTTCACTATTCCATCATTCACTGGTTGTCATTGTTACTATGATGTTCGACATCACTTTCTGGTTCCACTTTGAAATTACATAGCACTCCTATAGCAATTTTCAGATTTGCTAACTCTTTTAAAATAGTTCAACTGCTATCTCTAGACACAAAGTCTTTAAAATCAAATTCATCTGGGAGACAAGTGACAGTAGCAATTAGAGTACCAGACTATTTCAAATACCATGCTTGGTGTTCAGTCTTCTTCCAGGTTGACCTCAGGGTGTTCCATAGGAACCATGCCTACTTTCTGCCAAAATTTCACTATGAATGGCTCTACAGACCACCAGTTTTCAGCAATCTTGCCAATAACTTGCTTCGTTTTATTTTTGCAGTTTTCCCTTCATTATCCAAATTTAGAAAGAGTTGTTTTGGCAGTATGCTTTCACTGTGAAAATTAACCCCCATCTGATGGCTGCTCATGGGAAAAACTCACCACATGCATGATCTAAGCATAAGAGTGTGTTGTAGGCAGAGCAACTGACTATCAGCAGGAGGATATTGTGTTTTGCTCCTTTCATTCTCTTGCCAGCATTTCTCATTCATTACATAAATCTCTCACACTGCAGGTATGTGTACTAGCTTGGTAATCACAGAGGAGCAAATGAACATTTCTGAATCACTGAAGGTAAACTGACTTGCCAATGGCAAGTAGTCTCACCTTTTCTGTCCAAGATGCATTCAGAAGAAAAGAGGAATCAGCAATCTTGGTTTACTTCTTTTGCAAAGTCCACCTTGGGCATGAAGTATATGAGGTAGCAATTCATAAAACATTTCATCAGCATTTCAAACATCAGTCAAGATGTAACTAGCAATTGTTTTTGGGTTTTTGTTTGTTTGTTATTCCTTCTGTATCCAAGTTACTCATTTTCTCCACTGGAACAGTGTTGTCTTTTTTTTTTTTTTTCCACTGTAGACAATTTCTGAAACGATTCCATAACGTGCCTGATATTTGTTCAGCCAGCATATACTTGCTTGAAACTCATCATGCCCAAAGGTGGGAAAAAATCCACTGCTTTCTGCTGACCAAGAGGTCCACTGACATGCCCATTTCCTGTGTTCACTTCTTTTTTTTTTTCTTTTTATTTTTATTTTTTAAATTTATTTCTAGGAGAGAGAGAGAGTGAGCAGGGGAGGGTCAGAGAGAGAGGNACAGACTGAAACAGGCTCCAGGCTCTGAGCTGGAAGTCAGCACAGAGCCCGACGCGGGGCTCGAACCCACAAACCGCGAGATCATGACCTAAGCGAAAGTCGGACGCTTAACCGACTAAGCCACCCAGGCGCCCCTCCTGTGTTCACTTCTTGATACCACACATAACCAGCTATAACAGGGACCTGGCATTTGCTTCTGCGTTAGGCCCAGAATCCCTTTAACTTTCTCCTCATTTATGGCCTTTCAATAATGTCAACAATACAATGGGAGGGATGGTAAATTCCTTTGCTACTCCTCCTTTCTTGTGACAATAATCTACTCCTATTGTCATTTCATTTCCTTCTATGACAACTGCTGACATTTCGTCTTTCCCTCTCAGCCATGAGAGCAGGGTAGATGGTATGTGCAAATGTATTTAGAATTTAAGTAACAAATGGTGGTCACCAGATGCCTAAGCTAGGTGCCAGTGATGTTTCTCCTTAAGCTAATAACATGATTGACTGTAATATAGGGAAACAAATATCATCAAGAAGCAGTCACTAAAGTGGAAGCAATACTATAGTCTGTAAATCAGCTGTGCCCATAAAACAAATGTGAGGCAGGAAACAGTTAACACAATACCCATGCTGTTAGGACTGAGTCACAGCCTCAGAGTGTACCACTGATTGAAACTGGGGCATTAGATAAAAATTCTAGGAAGGCCTGAAAACGCAAATATACAAAGGTAAGTCATTCCAATCATACACTGACAAAGTGGCATTTTCCTTCAATTATTGAGAAACTGCTGCATGTAATTAAAACAAAGATAACCAGTAGAATATGGTTTAAAATTGTTTAGTGGGAAGGTAATGGGGAAAGTGGGTATAGAGAGCACATATTGTAGAGTGCATAAGGGCCCTCAGACTGCAGTTTATCACATACACTGTGTTGATGAAAACATGCCAAGAACTGAGGATGGTTAACTCACTACTTACCTCAAGTCCAAAAAACAAGAGAGAGAGGGAGGGAAATTTCACTATTTTAAAGTCAAAGGGATGTAATGATGTTCAATGTCAAAATTCAACCTATATGAAATGTCTGTAAAAACTACAGATTAAGAGTGTTCTAGGGGCGCCTGGGTGGCTTAGTCGGTTAAGCTTCCGACTTTCGCTTAGGTAATGATCTCGCAGTTCGTGGGTTCGAGCCCCGCGTCGGGTTCTGTGCTGACTGCCAGCTCAGAGCCTGGAGCCTGTTTCAGTCTGTGACTCCCTCTCTCTCTGACCCTCCCTTGCTCACATTGTCTCTCTCTCTCTCCTAGAAATAAATAAAACATTAAAAAAAAAAAGAGTGTTCTAAAATGAATTGTAATGACTTCATTTTAGTTGCAAGATTCCTTGGTATCCTCTCTTCCTTAGCAGAACCTTTTTCCTTTGTAATGAATCAAGGAAATAAGCAAGTAAGGCAGTATTCATTATATCACAATCTCCAGACAGCCACATTTGCCTTAACAATGAACTATATATGTTAAACTTTTTATCAGAAATGACAATTAATGGAGCGCCTGGGTGGCTCAGTCAGTTGACCATCTGACTTAGGTTCAGGTCATGATCTCACAGCTCATGAGTTTGAGCCCCATGTCACCCTCTGAGGTCTCAGCTCAGAGCATAGAGCCTGCTTCAGATTCTGTGTCTCCCTCTCTCTCTGCCCCTCCCTCCCTCACACTCAGTCTCTCTGTTTCTCGAAAATAAAAAAAAATAAAAAAATAAAAAAAATACTGCCTGAGCTGGAAGCCACCAGAAATGATTATTAAAGGGACATTTACAAATTAAGGGATTACCTACTACACTATATGCAGATAGCAATTTCAAAAATTTCATATACCATAATTTCCACTGTTTATGATACTTTCTGCAAAGAATATAAATAACATTCTCTATTATATATCAGGCTTTTATCAGACTTACATATCAGTTTTTTATCAGATATAAATTTCCTTTACATATCAGTCTTTATATAAGACAGCTTAGGGTGCCTAGGTAGCTCAGTTGGTTAAGCATCCGACATCAACTCAGGTCAAAATCTCATGGTCCATGAGTTCAAGCCCTGTGTTGGGCTCTCCACTGAAAGAAAGCTCACAGCCTGGAGCCTGCCTGGGATTCTGTGTCTCCTTCTCTCTCTGCCTCTTCCCCATCACACTCTGTCTCTTTCTCTCTCAAAATGAAACATAAAAAAGAAAAAGCTCAATTTTATTGCTACTTTTTTTCTGAGCCACAGTCACTGAAGATGTTACAATAGTTCTCCCAAAATTGCCTGAATGTGTTTATTCCATCTATTGAACTAACAAAAAAATCTTAAGAACTTTCTATACTTTAAATAAAAAATACAGATTACTGAGGCCAAAATGGGCTTTAGTAGCCAAGAATTTGTTATACGTAACTATAAGAAACAAAACCCAACAAAATCTTTTCATGTGTAAAGTTCTTTTGAATCTCTTCACATGCCTGGCCCACAGAGATCTAGATACATGGCTAGAGCAGAAGTTCAAGATGTGTTGGTTGAATAAGCAAAGTATATACAGGGCAAAGCCTTAGTTGTTCATTCACAGATGAACAAAGAGAGTTCATTGTCAAAACTCTCTGGGAAAACAAATATCTACATCAAAAGTAAACTTTTAATCTAGAACTAAAAGCTGACTAGCTATTTTCAAGTACAGGGCTAATGTAAATTCCATTTTTAAAAGCTGCAGAACTAATCATAAATTCAAAGCACAGCAATAATCTATTCTGACATTACCACTCAAACGAACCGTACCAAAGACAAAAACATCTATGTAACATCTAGCACATTTCTTTCAGAACTTCCTGTCTTCCCATCACTTTCTCCAACTTTTTCCCTTACTCTTTTGTTTCCTACTGCAAGTAAGCAGCACTTACTTATTTGCTTATGATATTGACCAATCTCTAGTTACACTCACTTTTTTTTAAGTTTATTTATTTATTTTGAGAGAGAGTGTAGGGGAGGGCAGAGAGACAGGGAGAGAGAATCCCAAGCAGGCTCTTCACGGTCAGCACAGAGCCTGACACGAAACATGAGATCATGACCTATAACCAAAATCAAGAGTTTGACGCTTAACCCCTCGTTATACTCACTTTCAAGATAGGTTTATTTTTAAGCTAAGGGAAGAAAACTCATTTACTGTATTCAAAAGGGAATCACACAAAACAATCATGCAGAGTCTGGCAGGGATGATGGAAACTTCATTGCACAGCACCTAGCTAAGCGATTTGGTGATTATTTTGTGTGTGGGCCCACTTGGAAAATATTCCATATATCAGGTATTCACAGGGCCACACCTGGCTGGTGCAATTTGTCCAGGAGCCTCTACTCTTATTTCTTCTTCATGTTTCCATCACTCATTTCTTGTTTCCTTATTGACAAATATGATAAGAAACTGTTGTTTCTAAATTTTTAAAAATAGGGTAGGATTTTTGTTTAAGATACAAAACAGATGTACATAAGGGAAAGGAAATAAAAGTAATATAACAGGGAGAGGGAAAAACATAAGAGACTCTTAAATACAAGAACAGGGGCGCCTGGGTGGCTCAGTCAGTTAAGCGTCC
Source organism: Hyaena hyaena (assembly GCF_003009895.1). NCBI lineage: Eukaryota > Metazoa > Chordata > Mammalia > Carnivora > Hyaenidae > Hyaena > Hyaena hyaena. The sequence continues at coordinate 498,442 of NW_024081452.1, read as the reverse complement.
GACTTCGGCTCAGGTGATGATCTCACAGTTCGTGGGTTAAGCCCTGCGTGAGGCTCTGTGTTGACAGCTAGCTCAGAGCCCGGAGCCTGTTTCAGATTCTGTACCTCCCTCTCTCTCTGGCCTTCCCCTGTTCATGCTGTCTCTCTCTCTCTCTCTCTCCCTCCCTCAGAAATAAATAAAACATAAAAAAAAAAAAATCTAAATACAGAGAACAAACTGAGGGTGGTGGGAGGGGCCTGTGGGTGGGGGGATGGGCTAAATTGGCAAGGGGCATTAAGGAAGAGAATTGCTGGGATGAGCACTGGGTGTTATACATAGGGGATGAATCACTGGACTCTACTCCTGAAATCATTATTGCAATATATGCTAATTAACTTGGATGTAAATTAAAAACAAATTAATTTTGAGAAAGACTTAAGGGAATTATAAAACAAAATATTTTAATGAGATATAAAATATACTTGTTATTTTAGTTTCACATACCATACTATCTTAATATTTAAGGAAAACATTTAAGTGTGGAACAAAACACCTTAAAAACAATTTAAATTAGAATAAACAAGTTTGGGTTAGAATCAGAGGACTTTTATGTCTTGAGGGGACCCAGCAGAGCCTCAAATTACAAAGCTTTGAATAACTGACAGCCTCTGTGGGCCTGTTTCCACCTAAAGGAGTAATGTTATCTTACTGCATAGAACTGCTGTGTGGATTGAAATAACATTTTTTTGAGATAATATTTTTAAAGGATATAACAGATGCTCAATAAATGGTCACTGTTGTCATGCTTACCACCTAGTCCAATTCCCTTTAACAGAGAAACCTAGACGCAAAGAGACTGTCCTTGCCATTTAGGAGTGAGATAATCCAGGTCTCTCAATATCTACCCCACCCCTATTCCACTATTTGACCCCACTTATTTCAAAATCGGTAAGACGCTGCATTTACAAGTTATTTCCAGAATTACTGAAACACAAAATTGTAATCACTTAAATGTTTTAAATGGATTTGGGTTTTGTTGTTTTTGATGTAAAAAAGAAATACTGTTTAAAAAGTATCTTTCCATCTCTTGAATTTACTGTACCTGAGTAAGGGAGAAAGGTTTTCACAATGGCGGTTACAGACCATCTGAGAGCTGTCTACTCCCCTCCCCATACTGTGGTACCTACACTACAGCTGGCTATTCCTCCAACACAGATGCATTTGAAGCCTCCAGAAAAAGAAACCGCATTCAATTAAGTTTCAGACACTGTGTTGCAAAGGGGACTCACGACTTTTAACACAGTTACTAAGGAAAGAGGCGCCTCCAGTGAAAACAGTTACAACACCATTTCCCTCTAAACAGGAGTCTGGTGAGCTGGGACAGCAAGAGGCTGTCCAGGAAATGGGAGGGCTGTTGCGGTGGAGGTGTCCGTCGATGGAGCACTGACAAGAGGCCCGGGCTCCTGGCACGTAAGCGGCGGGAAACGGGTCTTGTGGGGTCAGAGAGCCCCGAGACCGCTCAGAGCGCCCGCGGAGTGCCGAGGGCTCGGGGTGTCTCGGGAGAACGCCGTCAGGTCCAACGCACCTGGGAGGAAGGCTTGCAGGGCGGCCGAGCCCTCCAAGGCCTGAGACCAGCGCGCCGTGGGGCGCCCGGCCTGTTCCCGCAGGCAGCCCGGGGCCTCGCCGCCACAGGTCACCCGCAGCCGCCGAACACCTGCCGGGAGGTCACCTACTGCGCGTGCAGTCGCTGCTCCGCCTCGTTTCCGCCTGCGGGAAAGAGCGGCTCAGCGCGCCCAGCCGGCTCAACGCCACAGCGGCCCCTACAGTCTGGAGGCTGCGACGCAGAGGCGCGTGGGCTGCGGGACCCGGGCCAGCCCCGCTCCCGGTACCTCCCAGGCCCTGGCGCCGCCCACGGATTGGCCCGCTGGAGTTCGCAAGGGGCGTGTTTAGTGTCTTCCTATTTTACCGTTAGTTTTCAGCTCCCTACGGTTCAAATAACCTTCCACTTTCATGTATCTGTGTTTTGTATACATAAAAGGAGACATCATTTAATGGAAGGGGAAAGCATTATGAATCAAAGAAGAAGGCTAGGGTTTGGTATCCTCCTGCCCTGATTTTAGAGGCACAGTCATTCAAATGTGCAGTTAATACTCTGCCATTCTACTAGTGCCTTAGTACTACTAGATTCTAGAAGACATGTATAGTTATGGTTGTGATAAGAATAGATAAGGTTGCTGGTTTGCACATACCTTCCCCAATGTTAAAGTTTGTTGCTATACCAGTTGTCTGAAAACAAACAAAATAGTTAGAATAGTAGTGCTACAGGAAGGTGGGAGAGACGCTGGTTCTTGTCTCACAGAGTCGAAGAATGAATCTGGTGGATAACAGATTGAGCAAAGTGGTGAGTTTATTGAGAGTATAAAGCTCTCAAGAGTGAGAGGGGTCCTGACTCGGTAGCTATGAAGGATTTTTGTCCCTGACTTTGTATTGGGACCTTAGCAGAAAGTTTATGAGCCTCCACGCATGGAACCTAGCCCAGGCAGGTCTGGAATACGTTTATCTTATCTTCCCTCCTTCCCTCCGCCCCCCCCCTTCCCAACCCCTGCAGCTTCCCACTTGGCAACTGCGCCTGCCTCCCTGAAGGTCCCTTAGCTCTCCCTGCTGTTAACCCTTTCCCTACACAACAGGTGCTCAGATATGGGCATGGATTTGTGTAAACAATGGGCACATGAATTTTGAATTTAAAACTCATTCATTTGGGGCACCTGGTTGGCTCAATCGGTTAAGCGTTTGACTTTGACTCAGGTTATGATCTTGTGATTTGTGAGTTCAAGCCCCATGTCAGGCTCTGTGCTGACTGCTCAGAGCCTGGAGCCTGCTTCCAACTATGTGTCTCCCTCCCTCTCTCTCTCTCTCTGCCTCTCCCCTGCTTGTGCTCTCTCTCTCTCTCTCAAAGATAAATAAACATTTAAAATAACCTCATTCATTCAAGAGAAATTATATTTGACATGAGGTTTGATTTCTAAAAGTTCATCGGCATCTGGTATTACTAGGCAATCTTCTGACAAGTTAAATTTTATCGAAAAGCTGTTTGTCACATGACAAGGTGCTCAATATCATTAATCATCCAGGAAATGCAAATCAAAATCACAATAAGATATCATCTCACACCTGTTAGAATGGCCATCATCAAAAGAGACAAGAGAAAAGTGTTGACAAGGATGCAGAGAAAAAGGAACTCTCTTGCACTGTTGGTAGGAATGCAAACTAGTGCAGCCACTGTGGAAAACAGTATGGAGGTTCCTCAAAAAATTAAAAATAGAACTAGCATATGATCCAACAATTCCACTTCTGGATATATATCCAATGTATATGAAATTACTATCTCAAAAAGATATCTGCACCCCATAATGTTCATTTGCAGAATTTTTACAATAGCCAAAATATGTTTGTCAATGGATGAATGGATAAAGAAGATGTGGTATATAGGTACAGTGGAATATTATTCAGCCCTGAGAAAGGACATCCTGCTATTTGTGACAACATGCATGGATCTTTTTTTCTTTTTTTCTTTTAGCAAGAAAGAGCAAGAGGGGAGAGGGGCAGAGGGAGAGACAGAATCTTTTCTTTTAATATTTATTTATTTATCTTTAGAGAGGGACAGAGAGATCAGGCTGGGGAGGGGCAGAGAGGGATACTGAATCCCAAGCAGGATTCCACACTGACAGTGAGGAGCACAACACAACACTCGATCCCATGAGCCTCAGAATCATGACCTGAGCTGAAATAAAGTTGGACATTCAACTGACTGAGCCACCAGGTGTCCCATGAAAGAGAATCTTAATTAGGTTCCATGCTCGGCATGGAGTCCAAAGCAGAGCTTGATCCCACAACCCTGGGATCATGACTTGAGCCAAAATCAAGAGTTGGAGGCTCAACAGACTGAGTCACTCAAGAGCCACATGACAACATGGAAGGATCTTAAGGGCATTATGCTAAGTTAAATAAGTCAAACAGAAAGACAGGTGCTGTAGATTATGTATATGCAGAATCTAAAAAAGGTGAATGCATAGAAATAGAGACTAGAATGCTGGCTGCCAGGGACTGAGGACATATGAGAAATGGGGAGATATTGGTCAAAGAGTACAAACTTCCAGTTAGAAGATGAATGATTTCTTTTTTTAAAACTTTATTTTATTTATTTTGAGAAAGCAAGCACATAAGTGGGGGAGGGACAGAGAGAGAGAGAGAGAGAGGCAGAGAAAGAGAAGCCCAAGCAGGCTCTACACTGTCAGCACAGAGCCCAGTGTGGGCTTGAACTCACAAACTGTGAGATCATGACCTGAGCTTGAGTCCAATGTTTAACTGACTGAGGCACCCAGGCACCCCAAGAATTTCTGAAGATCTAAAGCACAGCATAGCAATTACAGTTGATAATACTGTATTTTATATCTGAAAGTTGCTAATAGATCTTAAACATTCTCACTAAAAAAATTTAACTAGGTAATGCTATGTATAGATATGTTAAATCAAGATATTATACACCTCAAATTTGCACAATGTTATGTGTTAATTATACCTCAATAAAGCTGGGGTGGAGGGGAAGTTGCCCATAAAATCAGCCAAAGGGCCTGCATAAACAAACACAACACCAAACTTCCAGATTATGTTCAAAAGTCTCTCGAAAAGAAAAGAAAGAAAGAAAAGAAAAGAAAAGGCTATTTGTGCAGTAACCAAAGAACAACTGAGGGCTACAAACATACTTGTGTTGCATTAGCAACATACGCATATTTTCTCCTTATCCTTCAGGGTTCTCCTCACTAATCAGTAAAATAGCAAGTATCATTATAGAAACAAAAGTATCTTTACTGTCAGAATCAATCCAAAGTGATGAGGTGAAAGAATTTTTAATAAAAGAGCATAAACTGTAGGTAAAGATAATAGAGAAAAGCCTAAAGGCCTTGCCAATGTCATGGATATGAAAAATGCAAGTGTTGTGAATAAACAATAGTTCTTTCCATTTTATCATGCTTTTAAGAAATTACTTTGAAGAATGATTGCCAGTCTGAAATCAGCTTTTATAATCATTTTAAACAGCAGCATCAATATTTAATAATATTTAACAGGGGATTTGGTATTTGCTAGGATTAGGAGATTTTATATTTGATGGGATGAGCTGCATAAAACAAAAGTTCACCTGTGTGAAAATACATTCAAAATACAAAATACATCTATTTTCATCAGGAGTTCATCAAGTGTGTCTGGGGACAATAGTGGTGGTCTGCGAGCCTTCTCAAGGGAATCTCTGATGTGCTGCTTCCTTTTTTTTCAGGCATGAATGGACAGCTGTCTTACAATACTTAATAAAAATCATAAATCAATTTACTGCTGTTTTAACAAAAACAGGGTTTGTTTTGCTGTTGTTGCTGTTGTGATAAAATAAATGCTGGCTCCTCTTCCCCAGCATTAAGCCAAACCAATGTCAAAGTAGCTGAAATCATTAATGTGGGCCATGGGATATCTGACTTCATTGAATGCATTATTAGCTGACAAACTGGAAAAAATTCAGCAAGTGTGGTATAATACAAAAATAATCCCAATTCTCCACTCCTCCATACTCTACTCCTCACCCCTGTGTCCATCCCTTATCCATGCCCTCCCACTCTGATTCTGGGATCAGCCTTATGAATTATTTCATGGGTAATATGGTATTCGCAAATATGATGCAAGCAGAAGCTGAAAAAGCGTTTGAACTGGTGATTATGCCCCAACTAGCCCACTGGAGAGAGCCAAGCCAAGTCATCCTCATCATTCCAACTGAGGCCATCCTAGACTGGCCCCCAGACATGCAAGCAAGCCCAGCCCAGATCAGCAGAGCTACCTGCCAAGGTCAGACAAGCCTGCTCAGAACAGCTGGTTTAAACAGGTGTGTTGGCTGTTGTGCAGCTTTATTGTGGCAATAGATAATTCATACACACGCCCTCCATTGCAAAGTCCCTGAAATCAAAGAGCATTTGCCTGATAGCTTGAGAAGTAATCTGCTTCCGACGGGAACTGTAAGAAGAACAAATGTTTGCTATTTGTAAAAACTATATTGTGGTCTGGCATCATAGGAATATCTGTTATGGCAAGGAAATGAAATTTATCAAATTGTAGGAAACAAATAGGTTTAAAAAATTAGAGTGGGGAACTGATGTTATTTTGAGGATCACAATCTATTGCTGTTTTTCTTCCATATAATATTTTTAGGAAAACTGGTTTTGATACTTTCCACATCAGGTCATCTTGTACTTACTTTTATTTCTAAACACTAGAAAAAATAATGGTTTATTCTATATTAGTTTTTCTAAAGTCTCATAATCTCAAAGCACTTTAAAAAAAGAAAAATTAGGGGAACTAGTGATGCGTCCAACTTATGCTCAGGTCATGATCTCACAGTCTATGAGTTCATGTCCCACATTAAGCTCTGTGCTGACAGCTCAGAGCCTGGAGCCTGCTTCTGATTCTGTGTTTCCCTCTCTCTCTCTCTCTCTGCCCCTCCCCTGCTCACACTCTGTCTCTCTCTCTCAAAAAAAAAAAAAAACACATAAAAAAAGAAAAATTAAAAATATTTTTATTCTAAATTTTTAAAAATTGAGCCATGGGAGCAGGAATCCGTTATCAGTGCAGTTAGACTCAGTTTAGTGAAAAAGATTTTGGTGATTCAATGTGACAGGTACTATGTGGATATTGGGAATTCAAAGATTAAGATATATTCTCTGCCCTTGAGGATCTTAAAGATTTGTGAAGGAGACAAATATAAAAATAGATCATTTCAACATAATGTGATAAGTGATAATACAATGATGTGTACAAGTTTCTTTGGAATCACAGAGAATGATATGTAGCTTGGCCTGGAGGGGCTGGTGACTGAGCTGAGAGAATCGGAAGCATTAACTAAGGCAAGGAAGTTAGAAAGGATGTTTCAGAGCAGTGGAAACAAAATGAATACAGTCCTGAAAGCATGAAACCATATAGTGTTTGTTCAATACTCACCAAAGAGCGAATAATAAAATGGAAAAAGAAACGAAATTGGAAAAACAGCTAGGGGACAGTTCAGGGAGCTCACATCCATGGTAAGGGACTGGGTCAGTACTCTGAAGGTCATGGGAAGTTACTGAAGTCATTTAAACCAGGAGCAAGATGGTCAAATGTATGTTTTACATAGATTTCTCTGAGAATCAGACGGACACGGAACTGGTTAAAAAGTCACTGCAGTGTTCTAGGAGAGAGGGAATAAAGTCCTGGAGTAGGACAGCAATAGGAAGTACAGGGAATATGGGATGGGTTGGGGCAAGACAGGGAGGGGGTGAAGGAAAAAAAGGAAACTAGGATGATGTCGTGGACCTGTGGTCTCTGCCCAAACCCCCTCTTTGGGGCTTTGTGGAAGATCTGTTACTGACTGCTCCCGGTAGCTCCTTTTCTGGGCATTCTCGTGGCTTCAGGGAATTGTTTCATCCAGTCCTTCAGGGGTTGCCTGTGACCAATGATTGGCTAATAAGGGTGTTGGGCATATGCCTCTGATGTTCAGGAGAGATAAAGATTTAAGAATCATCAAATACAGATGATAAGTAAACCATGACAGTGGATGTGAACATGTAGGGAGAGGAGGCAGAGAAGGAATGATTGGCCACTACAAGACACTGGAAACATCTGGGGAGCCTGGGTGGCTCAGTTGGTTAAGTGTTTGACTCTTGATTTTGGTTCAGGTCATGATCTCATGGTTTCTGAGATCAATCCCTGTGAAGGGCTCTCAGCTGACATTGAGAGAACTGGTTTTGGGAACACTGAATTATGGGACATCTGAATATTCAATAGGACTCCTTGTCTCACCTCTCAGATACACTTATTCCCTATATTGGGTACATTCAAGTAGATACTCACATATCAAATCTCATAGAAGGATTTTGATTGGCCTTTATGACCTTGGGGTTGTGGGCCCTTTTTTTCAGCACAAATTGCTGCGGGCAGGAGGAAGGTGTGCCATGGCTGGCCAGGCCTGGGTCAAGTCATGTTATCATAGTTGTAGAGGAGGAATTGCCTGGGGGTTGGGATGGATAGAGGCGCTAGGAATACAAAATCAGCAGACATCCACCCAGCAAGTAGACCTGATTTCCAGTCCAGGTTATGCTGGGGCAAGAAGTATGCTCCTGAGAAGCAGTGGCCAGCAGGGACCACAGAACAGAGTTTTTCCACGGAGTGTTGCTGCTGCTACCTTCTCATGTGGTAGTAAAGAGATACCTTCTTCTGAACATGGCTAATGAAAGGAGGTGGCCAGAAGGGAAGACATAGGCCATCTGGTGCCAAATGCACACCAGAGACTCCAAAGGAACTTAAGAAGAGCGTGTATCATTATTTCGTTGTGTTTCTTTTCCATTAGGATGTAAGTTTCATGGTGGCACGAATACCCCATGAAAGCTCCATGAAGACTCTATGTTTTGCTTTTAGCTATATTGCCAGACACATTGAAAAGCTTCAGAAATATTCATTGAGGGTCACCTAGATGGCTCAGTCAGTTAACAACTGACTCTTGGTTATGACTCAGGTCATGATTTTAGGGTCATGAGTTCTAGCCCCACGTCAGGCTCTGTGCTGAGGCTCTGTGGAGCCTGCTTGGGATTCTCTCTCTCCCTCTCTCACTCTGCACCTTCCTGGCTTCCTCTGTTTAAAAAAAAAAAAAAAAAAGGAAAGAAAGAAAGAAAGAAAGAAAGAAAGAAAGAAAGAAAGAAAGAAAAGAAAAGAAAAGAAATATCCATTGAAGCAATGCTGAGTAAACTATAGGGATGTTAAGGAGGAGATACAATGAGGAAGCAAAGCCCAAAGCCCAAAGCCCAAAGCATTGCTTTGGGCCTATGGACCATGAGAATGGGGGTGGAGTGAGATATTGTGAAAGGGAGCCTAGTAGAAGAGGGTAGAGCTGCCAGGATGGGCCTGCAGGTGCCAATCAATTCAGTCTTTAATAGCACTGAGGGCTGGGGGTCTGGGTGGCTCAGAGCCACCCAGCTCAGAGCCTAGAGCCTGCTTCAGATTCTGTCTCTGACTCTCCGCCCCTCCCCCTCTTGCACTCTGTCTCTCTTTCAAATATAAATAAACATTAAAAAAATAAATTAATTAAAATTTAAAAAAGTAGCACAGAGGGCTACAGAAATAATTTATCTCTAGATACTGAAGCATAGATCTTTTATTTCTTTGTCAACTTGCTGAATAAAAACTGAATAAAAGCACAAACCCCCAAACCACTCTTATTCTTCCACCCTTGCACAAACTCAATTCCCCAAAACAGAGGGAAGTCATCAGAGGTAGACAACGGCCTGTGTGAGGCTGTGTTGCGGGCCTGTTGTAACTAGCCACGCCCCTGAGGAAGGAGGGCGTTGGTCCTAAACTTTGCCAATAAGTCAGTGATAGGCCAGTATCAATGTTCAAGTGACCTTATTTTTCTCCAGATACTAGAGAAACATGAGGGCTTTTGGGTTATTAAGAAACCGCTATTTGCGGCACCATACCTTTGATATAAAACACTTTTAACATAGATGTGAAATGCAACTTGTCACAAAATGTACAAGCCCTGAGAGTTCCCAAAGGCTAACAGATGCACTCATAAGATGGCTTAGTGTATCTGAAAGCTTGCCAATTGGTCAGACATTCATATACCTCAGCACTATCCTACATCAAGTCTTCTCAGACTTGAGCATGCATGCAGCAGAATCACCTGGAGGGATTCTTGAACCCAGATTACAGGATCCCAACTCCAGAGGGGCTCATAAAATAGGTCTGGGCTGGGGCCTGAGAAATTCCATTTCAAATCTGGGAGCTGCTGCCATCACTCCCAGGACCACACCTTGAGAATCACTAACCTGCGTCACTTTCCTTCTTCATTTGCCAAATAATACGTAATTGCTTTTTATTATATGGTTTTGAGGTAGGGAAGCTGGAGGCACTCCATTTTAGAAGGGTTCCATTTTGGGGCACCTGCGTGGCTGAGTTGGTTAAGTGTCCGACTCTTGGTTTCAGCTCAGGCAATGATCTCATGGTCATGAGATCTAGTCCCATGTCAGGCATTGTGTTGAGTATGGTGGAGGCTGTTTGGGATTGTCTCTCTCCTTCCCTCTGCTCCTCCCCTGTGCTTGCTCTCTCTCTCTCTCTCTTTCTCTCTCTCTCAAAATAAATAAATAAACTTAAAAAAATGGAGATACCTGCATCTACATAAACTTAACCGATGGGACTGATTGCTTAAGACCACCTGTGTCACTATCACTGCCTTTATCCCCCAGGGAATTCTTGTCAAGGAAGATAAAATAGCAGATCAATAAAACTTCACAGTCTGTATCAGGAAAACTGCACAAACCAATTCCTATGAGCAAATAGTTTTCTTATCTGGGTAAACAACTCATTTATCAGGATAATTTCATTTATCAGGATAATAGTTTGTTCTTCATAAAACTCATCTCCAGATTGTAACCTTGTTATGACCATCAGTCCTAAAATGCTGTGTCATGAACTCCATCCGGTTCCAACTGGTTCCCTACTGTGAACAACCTGTCATAAACTTGAGTTCAGAATCCCCAAACCTACAAATACTCTTCCCTAATATTCCCTTTTAGGGACATTACTAATGTCACCAGCTAGACCCCAAGACTTGATCTTTACTACCCACCTGCTTGTACTCACCAACCCTTGTCCCACATTTTTCCTCAAGCTCTTCTTTCCAGTTTATCTCTTAACTCAGGCAAATGCAAAACCACCCCTTGATCAATAGTAGCAACTGCTCTGACAAGACCTCCAACCAGCCCAGACCATCCAGACCAGTTTGAACTTTCCCATTTTCTTTGGAGAAATGTCTTCTCCCATTTTCTAATTGGATTGCTTTTTTACTGTTGAGTTTAGAAAATTCTTTATTTGTTATGGATACAAGTTTTTTTGTCATATATGTGAATATTTTCTCCCAGCCAATGGCTTGCCTATTTCTCTTTTAAACAGGCTCCTTTGCAAAGCAAAAGTTTTAAATTTTGAAGTCCAGTTAATCCATTTCTTTTTCTTTTTTTTTCTCTTCTCTTTTTTCTTCCTTTCTTCCTTCCTTGCTTTCTTGCTTCCCTTCCTCCCTTCCTTCCTTTCTTTCTTTCTTTCTTTCTTTCTTTCTTTCTTTCTTTCTTTCTTTCTTTCTTCCTTCCTTCCTTCCTTCCTTCCTTCCTTCCTTCCTTCCTTCCTTTCCTTCTTTCTTTCTTTCCTTCTTTCTTTCTTTGTCTTTATTTTTCCCCCTTTTCTCCTCCTCTCCCCTCCCCTCTCCTTTTCTTTTCCAGAGCTTTTGTTATCATTTCTAAGAACTCTGCCTATCCCTAGTTTGTGAAGAGTTTCTACTGTAGAGTTCTCTTCTAAAAGTTTTAGAGTAGTATGTTTTACTTTTACCTCTATAATCCGTTTTGAGTCAATTTTTGGATAAAGTACAAGGTTTAGGTTCAGTTTTTGTTTGTTTTTTTGCCTATTGCTGCCCATTTATATGCATTTTTTTTCATTTGAGCATCCTATTGCAAAAATATCTGTTCTTTTGCCTATTTTTCTGTTGGGCTTTCTAATTTGCATTTTTAATTTGCATGGGTTCTATAAAGATACTGGATATGAGTCTCTCCTCAGATGTATGCAAATATCTTCTCCCAACCTGTGATTGCCTTTTCACTCTTAGTGATTATCTTCTGATGAATAGTTATTAATTTTAATAAAATTAATCAATTTCTTGAAAATTTGAAATTCACTTTAGTAACCCTTCTGATTTATGCTTTTTGTATCATGTTTAAGAAATCTTTAGGGGCACCTAGGTGGCTCAGTCAGTTGAGCGTTTCTGACTCTTGATTTTAGCTCAGGTTATGATCCCAGGGTTATGGGATCAAGCCCCACATCAGGCTACACACTGAGCATGGAGCCCACATAAAATTCTCTCTCTCCCTCTCCCCTAATTCATGTGTGTTCTTGGTCTCTCTAAGAAAAGAGAAATCTTTTCCTACATCAAGGGAGGCCATGAAAATATTCTTCTTTGTTATCTTCTAGAACCCTAGAATCTTTATTGTTTTCTCTTTCTTGTTTAGATCTACAATCCTTCTAGAGTTATATTTTGTGTATTGTGTGAGGTTGAAATTAAGATGCATGGTTTTTTTTATATGGATATCCAATTGGCCAGCACTGTTTATTGAAAAGGCCATTCTTTCCTCATAGTGCTGCAGTACTATCACTGTAAAAAATTAAGGGCTGTATATATGTGAGTCCATTGGGACTTTCAGGGAATTGGCTTAGGTAATTGTGGGAACTGGTTAAGCAGGCTCTATAAGATTGTCATCTCTTTGTCTGATGTTGGAGTTTGAAGTCCACAGGGCAGGCAATCAGGAAGAGAAAATCACGAAGCAAGCTGGAACTCCCCAACATGGATTGGAAACCCACAAGGAACACTGAAACCTTTGTTCTTGTTGCCTCTGACCTTGGAGACAAGGGCATCCTGCTGAAGCCTCAGCCCTCAGTCACAGAGCTAAACACACACCAGGCCCAGTAGTTGGGGAAGTTGAAAGAGGATCCTGGAAAACAAGAAGTGGTTGTGGGTCCAGCTGCTGCTTCACAATAGTGTGGTGAATCAGCATATTAGCTACAATCGCTGTTGCTTCCCTTTTACCTTCCAAATCTCCCAAGTATCTCCCTGGCAGCCCACCTTAATCAGGAACATACGAGAAAGAATTCTGGGAAATGTAGTTTATCCTGGCCAAACAGACACAGTACAAAGCTACTGCAGAGTTATTTAAGTATGTTTGTTTTTTCTTTGAGGAAAAGGAGATGGGGATGTGTTTTTTTATAAGACTGTTTTCACTGGGTTTAGAGTATTACACTGTCACTTCATTCAACACTTTTGTTGTCGTCGTATTGTTTTCTGGAATCCATTGTTAATGTTAACTGATTAGCAATAACTCTTATTTGTTCTTTGGAAGAAATGCATCTTTTTATCTGGTTGCTTTTAAGATATTCTCTTTCTTTGTCTTTGGATTTCAGTAGTCTTACTATGATATACCTAAATGTGTTTTCCTATGTATTTTATCCTGCTTCGGATTCATAAAGGTTCTTGAATTTATGCCTTGATAACTTTCATATGGTTTAGGAGATTCTTGCCCAATAATTAAATATTATTTCTTCCCATTTTCTCTTTCCTCTCCTTTTGGGACTCTAATAGCTCATATGTTAAGATTTTTCTTGTGGAAGGGTGGATGGGCTAAATGGATAAAGGGCATTAAGGAATCTACTCTTGAAATCATTGTTGCACTATATCCTAACTAATTTGGATGTAAATTTTTTAAAAATTAATAAGAAAACATTTTAAAAAAACAAAAAAACCCCACTTTTCTTTGGGTTCCAAATGTTTCATTTTTTTTTCATCCTCGTTTGTTTCTATGTTTCAATCTTCAATCTGGATATTTTTTTACCGACTTGGTTTTCAGATTGCTAAATCTCTCTTCAGCTAATGTGAAACTATATATCTATGTCTGTATCTATATCTATATCCATATCTATCCATATAAAACTGCTCCCAGTTCCTGGCACAGAGCACCTGAAACCCTTGTAAATTAATTCCTAAGTTATATGAGCACAAGGATCATCTTTTTTTTAATGAGGTGATGCCGGTGATCTCCTGGATGCAGACTGGTCACTACAAAGATCAAGACATGATTAGAAGCTTGAAATTTTCAGCTCTAGCCTTCATTCTCCAGAGAGGGGGAAGGGCTTAGACATGAAGTTAATAAGTGATCATGCCTGTATGAGGAAGCCTCCATAAAAATCCCAACAATAGGGAGTTTCCAGGTTGGTGAACATAGCCACGTGCCAGGAGGGTGAGGTATTCTATTTTCACGGAACAGAAGCTACTGTAGTCAGGACCCTCTCAGATCTAACCCTATATATATCTTCATGTGGCTGTTTACTGTATCCTTTATTACATCCTTTAATAAACTGGTACACGTAAGTAAGTGTTTCTCTGAGTTCTGTGAGCTACTCTAGCAAATTAATGAAATCCAAGGAGTGGTTTGTGGGAACTTCAGGTTTATAACTAGTCAATCAGAACCATAGGTGATGATCTGGACTTGAAGTGTCACCTGAAGTCAGGAAGGAACAGTCTCGTGGGACTGAGTTCCTAACCTGTGGGATCTGATATCATCTTCAGGTATAAAGTGTCAGCGTTTAGCTGAATTGTAGGACACCCAGCTGGTGTCAAAGAGAACTGCTTGGTGGGGAAAAAACTCGCATCAGGTATCAGAAGTGCGTGTGAGACAGCAAAGGAGACATACAGGAGGAAAGACTGAGGTTTTTCCCCCAGCAGCTAATTTGTTGTTAAAGCCATCTAGTCCATTTTTAATTTTAGATATTGAATATTAAGTAGAAATTGTATTAATTTTTTATATACTTTAGTTCATTGTTGAAATTCTCCATCTTGTCATTTACTTCCTTGGACACATTAATTAGAGCTGTTTTATTTTATTTTTTAAAATTTTTTAACATTTATTTATTTTTGAGACAGAGAGAGACAGAGCACAAGCTGGGGAGGGGCAGAGAGAGAGGGAGACACAGACTCTGAAACAGGCTCCAGGCTCTGAACTGTCAGCACAGAGCCCGATGCGGGGCTTGAACCCATGGACCATGATATCATGACCTGAGCTGAAGTTGGACGCTTAACCGACTGAGCCACACAGGCACCCCTAATTATTTTAAAGTCTGTATCTATTTTAAAGTCTGTATCTACTAACACCAATATCAGAATACCTGTGGGTCTGCTTTATGTTCTTGCTTTTCTCAAATTTTTTAGTATGCCTGGTAATTTTTTATTAAATGCCTGGAACTGTGTATTTAATACTGTAGAAGTTCTTGGTAATGCTATTTCCCTCCAGAGAAGTTTTGTTTTTTTAAGCTCCTGAGACTCCCTTAAAATAGAATCCTATTATCTTTATCTAATAAGGAATTGATCTAATTCAGAGTTAAGTTTCAGCCTTTTAAAAGCCTAGCCTATTTCTTGTTTCCTTACTGAAAGCCTGGGAGTCTACACCAGGACTTCTATATCTTGACAAACCCTGAGGACCAATTTTAACTCCCTAGAACTCTGAGATGCTGGTAGCTCTGTTTAGGTTCTTGGTTTCATAATATCTACTTTCCTTGCAGTTTTCTTTCTCCTGGTCTGGGCTCCTTCCGTATCAGTACATGCCTAAGGGAAACAGAGCAGTTGAAAATTGACTACCCCAATGAGTTTCCTTTCTTTCAGGGATGTTGGGTCCTCATGGCCTGATTACATTGGTGGCTCTCTGATGCCTTCAGACAATTTTATCTTGTTTTGTTTTTGTATTGTATTTAGCTTTCTAGCTGTTCTCAGCTGGTTGATTGACTTGCTACAAATTAATCTGCCATGGTTGATAGGAGGAGTCCTCTTCTATTCATTTTGACCCTATCTTTGACTTCTCAGTACCTTCATTCCCTTGCTTTGAATTGATAAGAACACTTAATTCTGGTGACCAAGTTGTACAAATACCTCTTATCTCCTCCCTTTGTCCATGGCCACCTCTTCTCTGGAGAATCTTCATCCGCAAAATGAACAAAAAATGGCCCTGCATTCAGGGTCAGTTGAACAGTCCTCACAAAATTTTTAAGTCCTTCACTCTACCTGTCCAGTAGGAGTGAGGACCACCATTGATTCAGTGCTTATTCCATGAGAAACTCCTGTCTCATTACGCTGTAATCATGTGTTTAAGCCTAGAAAGGTCTCTGTCTTCCATCCAACTGAGTTCCTTTAGGAAGCTTTATTGTCTGCATACTCTTCTGATGCTTCTGCATATGACAATAACTTTGTTAAATTTTCTCCAGAGAATAAACAGAGACAATCCAATCATTTATCTAGCATAGTTGGTCAAAATTTGCTTTTTATTATTGATAATTTTGGGGCGCCTAGGTGGCTCAGTTAAGTGTCTGACTCTTTTTTCAGCTCAGATCATGATTTCACAGTTCATGAGATTGAGCCCCGCATTGAGCTCTCTGCTGACAGTGTGGTGCCGCTAGGAATTTTCTCTCCCCCCCTCTCTCTGCCCTACCTTCTCTCTCTCTCAAAATAAATAGAATTTTAAAAAATTAGAAAAACATTTTTCTGATTACTTTCTACTAATAGCATATAAATTGGAGGTTATTGCCAATTTGCAGAAAACCTCCATGAAGTTTTTTTCATATTTAGAAGAGTTTTCCAGACCAAAATTCTGCCTTGATATATTTCAAAACCTTTTTCTCCTTCATAACCCAGATCCCTCTGGTGCTGGGTTTAACTAAACACATTCAGATTGCAGTGAGACCACAATCTCTGCACCTGTGTTAAAGCAATGGATGGGAGGGTACGAGGGGAATGGGATGATTCTTGGAGCTGCCCCTACATTGGAGTGCTTTGTGATAACTTCACTCTAAGCAAAAGTGAGTGTGAACCACATAAATCTATTCTGCTAAACCAAAACTAAACCTACAACTTTCCCTTAGCTGAATCCTGAAAATGTCCATGGCCACTCTAAACTCTGACAGGAGAGGAAGCACCATAAAAGGAGAAATTGTCATTGAAAGATACAGCAGTCTCAAGTGATTATCTTATCAGTTAAAATATCTTAAATTTGCAAATTTTATAGAAATATATGCCTATGAAAACACATGGCCAGGGCCATTTCCAGGGCACTGGAGGGGACTGTGCAGGTGAGGAGAGGCTTTTTAAGCTTCATAGTAAATCTACCTTGTATTTAAATATTATTAAAGATCGCACCCCCACCCCACAAGACAGCTCATTTAGAATGTGGACTCTGGGAAAAAGGAAACTTAGTGCACTGTTGGTGGAAATGCAAACTGGTGCAGCCACTTGGAAAACAATATGGTGGTTCCACAAAAAAATAAAATTAAAATTACCACATGATTCTATAATTCTACCACTGGGCATTTACTCCATGAAAATGAAAAAAATTAATTCGAGGGGCACCTGGTGGCTCAGTTGGTTAAGTGTCCAACTTCAGCTCAGGTCATGATCTCACGGTTCCTGGGTTTGAGCCCTGAGCCTGTCTCTGTGCTGACAGCCGGCTCAGAGCCTGGAGCCTCTCTTTGGATTCTGTGTCTCCCTCTCTCTCTGACCTTCTCCTGCTCACTCTCTCTCTCTCACTCTCTTTCTCTCAGAAATAAATAAAACATTAAAAAATTTTTTTAAATAAAAAAATGAAAACATTAATTTGAAACGATATATGCACCCTATGCTTATTGCAACATTATTTACCATAGCTATGATGTGGGAGGAACCCAAGTATTCATCAATAGTTAGATGGATAAGGATAAAGAAGAAGTGATAGCTATATCTATCTATCTATCTATCTATCTATCTATCTATCTATCCATCCATCCATACATACCTACGTACAGATATAGTGGAACACTATTTAAACCATAAAAAGGAATGAAATCTTGACATTTGCAACAAAATGGATGAAGCTATAGGGTATAATTCTAAGTGAAATAAGTCAATAAGAGAAAGACAAATACTATATGATTTCACTCATATGTGGAATTTAAGAAATAAAACAGGCGCACCTTGGTGGGTCAGTCAGTTGAGCATTGGAATCTTGATTTTGGCTCAGATCATGATCTCATGGTTGGTGTCAGAGCCTGTGTCAGACTCTGCTCTCACTCCATGCCTGGTTGGGATGCTCTCTCCCTCTATGCCACTCCTCTGCTCATGCTTGCATGCTCTCGTTCTCTCTCTCAAAATAAATAAACTTTTTTTTAAAAGAAATAAAACAAATAGACAAAGAAAAAAGAGACACACAAAAACCCAGACTATTAAACATAGAGAACAAACTGGTGGTTGCCAGAGAAGTGGGTAGGGGGATGGGTGAAATAAAGGGAATTAAGAGTACACTTATCGTGATGAGCATGAGTAATGTATAGAATTATTGAATCATTATATTGTGCATCTGAAACTAATATAACAATGTATATAACAATGTATGTTAATTATAATTCAGTTAAAAAAGAAAAAAGAAATTATAAAGCTGAAATTAAAAAAAAAAAAAGAATGTGGACTCTGGAATAATCCTAGACCAAGAAAAGAAAGCTCAGTCCTTGCCCTTTATATAAATTCCATACAGATGGTCTTAGGGAGATTGATCACAACATCAAACCATGTCCCCTAACTGTCTGATTTCAGTAGAGCTACCTGAGAGGAGGGGTAAGAGAACAATAATTGTTCCCCAAATTCCTTCTTTCTCTCTACATGTCCAGTTAAATATACTGTCCCTACCTCTCTTCTTTCTCAGTCTCAAAGTTCTCAAAGGACAAAGAGTGGTGAGAGCATTCTGAAATACATTGTCCTTACGGAAGACTGGAGTGAATAAAGCCTTGCCTCCCTCTCCTCCCCACTTCCATACAAACCTGCTGGATTAGTCTTTAATTCTTCCACTTTCTCTCAAATGCCTGATGGAAGGCCATTATACATACTACGTTTACTTCTTCACTTTTCTAACAGGCTAAAGATGTTGAAATCTCTGGGATTTCAGGGTTTGGCTACAAAGTGTTGGCTCTGGACACCATAATCTTAATTCTATGTATAAATACATAAACTGTGTGCAAAGTTAGCTGTGTTTATTTCACCACAAGAAGCAAAATGTAAGCATACTTGGGCATTAAAACTTGGAAGAACGGATGGCTATGTTATGTCCATGTTTACAGAACACCATCTGCTGAGCTGTGATGGCAACATGCGGAGTGGCACAATCCATAGACCTTAAGCCCTGAATGGGATTTGAAGTTTGTGTGTTTCATCTGAACCACAAAAAGAGTTGGCTAAGGTACTTTCTTAATGTTTTCTTGGGTGTTTTTTGGTTTGTTTGTTTGTTTGTTTTAGTTTAGGTAAACACTGGAGGAAGCATTTGACCTAATTATTTCATCATCTTCTTTTTTTTTTTTAATTTATTTCTAGGAGAGAGAGAGAGAGAGACAGCGTGAGCAGGGGAGGGTCAGAGAGAGAGGGAGTCACAGACTGAAACAGGCTCCAGGCTCTGAGCCGGCAGTCAGCACAGAGCCCTACGCGGGGCTCAAACCCACGAACCGCGAGATCATGACCTAAGCGAAAGTCGGACGCTTAACCGACTAAGCCACCCAGGCGCCCCTAATTATTTCATCTTCTATAATTACGTATCTAAGTATTAATATCTTTGCCTATCTGCCCCATTCGACTAACGAATGATCTGAAGAAATAATGCTACTTTTTAAATTTTAATTTACATCCAAGTTAGTTAGCATATAGTACAATAGTTATTTTAGGAGTAGAAACCAGTGATTCATCCCCTACCTATAACACCCAGTGTTTATCCCAACAAATGTTTTCCTCAAAGCCCCTTGCCCATTTAGCGACCTCCCTACTCACAACCCCTCCAGAAACCCTCAGTTTGTTCTCCATATTCAAGAGTCTCTTGGGGCGCCTGGGTGGCTCAATCAGTTGGGTGTCCAACTTTGTCTCAGGTCATGATCTTGCAGGCTGTGAGTTCTAGCCTGTGTGATGACAGCTAGGAGCCTGGAGTCTGCTTCGAATTCTGTGTCTCCCTGTCTGCACCTCCCCCACTCAAATTTTGTCTCTCTTTCTCTCAAAAATAAACAAATATTAAAAAAATAAAAAAAGAGTCTCTTATGTTTTGTCCCCCTCCCTATTTTTATATTATTTTTACTTCCCTTTCCCTATATTCATCTGTTTTGTATCTCAAATTCCACAAATAAGTGGAGTCATATGATATTTGTCTTTCTCTGACTAATTTTGCTTAGCATACTACCTTCTAGTTCCATCCACATTGTTGCAAATGGCAAGATTTCATTCTTTTTTGATTGCTAAGCAATACTTTATTGTGTGTGTGTGTGTGTATATATATATATATATATATACATACATACATATTCTTTATTCACTATGTATATACACTACATATTCTTTATTCATTTGTCAATGAACACTTGAGCTCTTTCCAAGAAAGAGCTATTGTTGATAGCACTGCTATAAACATTGAGGTGCGAGAACTCTAGATGCTGGCGAGCATGTGGAGAAACGGGCACCCTCCTACACTGTTGGTGGGAATGTAAACTGGTACAGCCCCTCTGGAAAACAGTGTGGAGGTTCCTCAGGAAACTAACAGCAGAACTCCCCTATGACCCAGCAATAGCACTGCTAGGAATTTACCCAAGGGATACAGAAATGCTGATGCATAGGAGCACATGTACCGCAATGTTCATAGCAGCACTCTCCACAATAGCTAAAACATGGAAAGAGCCTAAGTGTCCATCAACAGACGAATGGATCAAGAAGATGTGGTTTATCTATACCATGGAATACTACATGGCAATGAGAAAGAATGAAATCTGGCCATGTGTAGCAACATGGATGGACCTTGAGGGTGTTATGCTGAGCGAAATAAGTCAGGCAGAGAAGGACAAATACCATATGTTTGCACGTATAGGAGGATTAGGAGGAACTTAACTGAGGAACAAGGGGGAGAAGAAGGGCGGAAAAGGTGGGGGAAAGGGAGAGAGGCAAACCATGAGAGACTCTTGAATGCTGACAAAAACTGAGGACTGATGGATGTGGGGGGGAGGGGGGATGGGCATGGAGGAGGGCACTTGTGGGGATGAGCACTGGGTGTTATGTGGAAACTAATTTGACAATAAACTATTTGTAAAAAAAATAAATAAATAAAAATAAAATGTTATTAAAAAAAAAAACATTGAGGTGCATGTGTCCCTTTGAAACAGCACACCTGTATCCTTTGGATAAATACCTAGTAGTGCAATTTCTGGGTCATAGGGTAGTTCTATTTTTAATTTTTTGAGGAACCTCCATACTGTGTTCCAGAGTGGCTGCACCAGTTTGCATTCCCACCAGCAGTGCAAAAGAGTTCTCCTTTCTCCAATAATACTACTACTTTTAACATATTGTGATTCTTTTTCAAATGTAAATTTTGAATTTTCAACCTTGAACTGCAATAGCATTTATCAAATGCCTGTTACATGTTGGGCACTATTATGCAGCACTTTCATATTATTGTCAGATAATCAGAGCTAGCAATTCCCAAGCACATAATGAAATTATAGTTGAAATGAGTCCAACCTATTCCAACTATCCTGGAATGGGAGAGTCTTACTCATGTTTGTATGTATATTTTACATTATTAATCTTGAGGTTACACTTACAAATATATATATATATATTTCTATAGAAATGGGATCTTTTGCCTATACTTATGTCCCCAGCTAAAATTTAACTTTTAATATAATATTCTGGGGGGCATGCAAGTGATTAAATTAAGAACTGTTTATTTAGCCAAAGTTAGTGAAGAGATAAAATTTGTTAATCTCCAATATAAGCATTAACATCTATATGCACACAAAGCCATTCATATTATTTCTTTTAAGGTGGATTCAAATAAACGGGAAGAGAGATAAAATTTAGGCTTGTCTGTCACACAAGTGTAATAACTTTTATATTGTATATATTGTGAACATATCAGTTGGATCTAAATGTCTTCCAATACTGTGCACTTGTTTTCTTAAGTAAACGTGCACAAAATGCTCATAAGTAAAATATGGCCTTTCATTTGTTGACTTAACAGCAACAAAAAATTAACTAGAGCTAGAGGCACACATATCTATCAAGGTTTGAGGCCTGTCAAGTTCTGAAAGTTTTGAGAGAGCAGTAACTACACTCACGATAGGTGACTTTTTTTTCCCTTAGAAAAACAATGTCAGAAATATTTCTTGGACATGGAAAATGCTTAGAAAGTGTTTGATGCTTTAAGTGCAAATACTGAAATTGCAAGCCCTTTCAATGACGTGGGAGGAGACATGGTAACTGGATGGGGTCTGGGGCTGTGGTTTGCTGACAACCAGCTGTGTTGTGGGGCAAATTCTGTATTGCCACCAGGTCCAGAAAGGGCTAATTAAAGAGAAGTTAAAATCAAGGAGGCAATGGTCACATTTTCATTTGAAAAATGTTGAAAACTCATTTTAGATATAGAAATGGTGCTAAAATGTGACCTGTCCTACACCCCTGAGACATTCTGTACCCACGGGGCATTTTCCTTTGATCCTTTCCTACATCAGTCAGAAGAGGAATAAATACTTATAGTGCCAGAAGAGACAGCAGCTGAAAGCACAGAGCCCCTCAAACCACTCTTACCAGAACAAGAAACTTCAGAAGCACTTGATATTGCAAATATCAATCATTATTAAGTAATACTTAGTGTGTTCCTGGAGTTGTCCCAGGTGCTACAAATCTCTGACAAGCTCCTGGTGTAACTGAGAATTACTTTTTTCTTCATGTAGGTGTCTCGTGTTTACAAATGATACTAAAATTGTTCTGAGATGTGCAGCCAAGTTCCCTCCAACATAAAAGATAGCTTTTGTTGTTTGTCAACCCTATGCATGTCTTTCGTTTCTGGTGCCATTTTTTTGGACAGGAAATTTCATAATCCAAGGTCAGTGCTGCTCTCAGTAGACAAAGATGATGGTGGCTACCATTTTTTGAGCAGTTATTATTTCATTTAACCATCATAAGAACGTAGAAGCAGGGAATGACTTTCTAATTTGCAAATGAAGAAATGCCCTAAAAACCAGCTATCTCAATCCAAGTGCTTCTGGCAGAAGGTGTTTCAGTACAAACACCTAATGTTTTAAGAGTATGGATAAAGTTTAGAAAGTGCTAATTATAAAAAGGAGTGGGAACTCAAAGAGTGACCAATTCTAGAGACAAGACTCAGCTCCTACTGTGATAGTAACCCTTTGGAAACTGGGTCACCATTCTGGGATCCTGAGATCTCTGTAAAAACCAAACCAAACCAGATTTGCTTTTTGGGGTATAGAGAGGACTTATCCAGTAATTATCCAGTAATATAATTAGTAATGTCAATAGATGATTTTTCAAAATAAACTGCATTCTTCTTTGAATTTTGGATTGAATATATCAATATATAGGATAATTTTAAAGGCCATGAATGCTAAGAGCAGTTAAGAGGGAACCTGTATGGAAATTCACATGGTCTGCAGAGATGGCTATCACAGAGTAAAAGGAAGATCTCTGAGACACGGCTTTCACTCCGAGGTACTTCCTACACTTTCTATCCTGGCTCTGGGACGTCATGCAGGCTGGTCTCTGTGGTTCTGTTTTCTCATCCTTAAAATGAAGGCCTTGGGGTGGCTGAGTGCTTTGGCCGATTAAGCATTTGACTTTGGCTTAGGTCATGATCTCATGATTTTTGGGTTCAAGTCCCTTCTTGGGCTCTGTGCTGACAGCTTGGAGCCTGGAGCCTGGAGCCTGTGTAATATTCTGGGTCTCCTTCTCTCTCTGCCCCTCCCCCACTCACTTGCTGTCTTTCATCGTCTCAAAAATAAACATTACATTTTTTAAAATAAATAAGATGGCCTTAAACCTCATAATATTTAATATCATTTCCAACTATGAAATTCTGTTTCTAAGCTATTCTTCTTCCAAGAGAAAAATGATATCATTTTCATTTCTACATATCTTTCATTTTAACCAAATTCATACTTAGAAATAAAAAGACAAAGTACTTTCTCTCTCCCTCATCTGTTTGTTATGTACTTACAAAATGTCTCTCAGGGCGCCTGGGTGGCTCAGTCGGACGGTTGAGCGTCCGACTTCTGCTCAGGTCATGATCTCACGGTTCGAGCCCCGCGTCGGGCTCTGTGCTGACAGCTAGCTCAGAGCCTGGAGACTGTTTCGGATTCTCTCTGACCCTCCCCTGTTCATGTTGTCCCTCTCTCTCAGAAACAAATAAAACATTTAAAAAAATTTAAAAAAAACAAAAACAAAAAATAAAATGTCTCTTATTGATGCTTCCTGGGTTTGTGAGAGTGATTTTTATTATGCCTTCTTACTTTCTGGATTCCTAAGAATAGAGCATATTATGTGAAGTTAAAGTAAATTCCTCAAAGATAGACTGACTTAAATTATTCTCAATCAACTCAATACTTTAAAGAGAAGAAATACTTTCTCTCATTGTTCCAACTTCTTTGTTAGATGATGACAAGGCTTTATAAAAAGATGTTCAATGAATTGTGTGTATGTGAATAGCTTTGAATTCGTTTTTCTAGTTTCAATTGTCTTTTAACATGTATCAAGAACAGCAGAGACACAAGAGTTCTCATCTAAGTTATGAGCCAAAACAAATGATCAGGTTACACCTGTTTGGCTTACGCTACCTTGGAAACAACTAGACTCCATTTGCCTGAGCTTATAGCACTAGCTTCCTCTCAGGGAAATAATATAATCAACTCATGAATTTTTTTTAATCAGATGAGCAACTGATTGGATCTCTTCTTAATCTCCACATCTGTGCCACCAAGGGGTAAGTTAAGCTTATTTCTCTTATGATAGGATTTGTTTATGTAATGGGAAGATGGCATTTCTTGTAATTGTGTGGTCATTACCTCTTTCCAAAAAGTTTTGGTGAGAGAAGTAATCCTAATTATTATAAACTAGATGCACTGCTATCCAGTTTTGTGCTACACTGCAGATACCCTTTCTGGATAAGCTGCCTCTAAGTAAAGTCGCCCATTTGGGAATCTTGCATGATACCACTACACCAGTGGCGCTGATAGTAAAGTCATCCATTTGGAATGTGCGAGTGACTTGAGGGCTTTGGTGACTGTGGCCAAGTCAGAATGCCTGGTCTGAGCACAGAATGTGAATGAGTGGGACAGGGGCATAGTGGAACAGCCCAGGACCTCTCGGTGGCCCCTTCTGGGTGGCTTCAGGATAACCTTTGCACTGTTGCTAAGAGGGGATTCTCTAAAGCTGTCAATACCTTTATTCATATGGGAAATTAAAATACCATTCAAGAGGTATATATATATACAGGTGTTGGCCTGTGCAGATACTATTCTACTCAGCATTGTTCATGTACCCTCAATGTTGACTATTTTTTTTGAGTATGCTGTTATTTATATGTATGAGACTTAAAATCAGATGTGAAATAAATTTACACCCACAGGCTAATCCTTAGACTTACAGCTCTTATGCAACTATATTTACAAAACAAAACTCAAATATCACAAAAACAATGAAATTAAAATTAGTTCAAGTTTAGTGGACAAACAACATGGTTTGGCTAAAATTAAATTACTACTTACTAAGAGAATAAGATACTAACTGCAGAAGCCCAGATTCTCTGAAGCTGGTCCTATCAGACCCACTGTGGGTTTGGTAATGGCTTGTTCCTCACTCACTTGTCTTCATTCAAGCTGCCAGCAGGCTTCATTCATGCTGTGCTGTCCCTATGCCTTCATGTAACTTTCTCTTGAGGAGGACCCATCATGTGTTGTTTTTTGGAAGCCCAGATAATTGAAGTTTTGCAACTTGGTTCCAGTATGATTTCAAGTACAACATAAATATCAGAGGTTGGCAAATAGCCTCTACAAAGGCCAGATAGTAAATCATTTAGGCTTAGAGGGCTGTACTATTTCTACTGCAACTAGTCAACTCTGCTATTTTTGCATGAAAGCAGCCATAGACCATAGTAAATGAATGAGGATGGCTGTGTCCCAACAAAACTTTATTTACAAAACAGGTGGTAAACTGGATTTGGCCTTAAGGCTGTACGGTTTGCCAAATGCTGGTAAATATGAGTACTGAAATCCTGTGGCTATGAACTAGCGCTTGGTTATGAACTAGGCATCCAGCATTGTTTTGTTTGTTTGTTTAAGATCATAAAAACAAAATACAAAATACACACATATAAACTTCCCATAGACCCTTGAGAATCCAATGACAGACTCTCAGGGGTCAAGCATCCTGGGTTTAGAAACACTATGCTTTAGGGATTTTCCAAATAGGCTATTGCTAAAAGTGAAAAAGCCTTATATTCAAATAAGGGGTTTTACAGAATTTGCAAGTGTTAGCAGGTGGTGGAAAGAGAACCTGAGAGGAAATCTATTCTTTAGGGGTTAAATAATTTGTGTACAACGCAGCAGAGAATTGTTAATGAACCAGAAAATCCAGCACGCTGAGGGGGAGCTGGAGACCAGTCATTCAGAATCTGGGTTCTGCTGCTGAGTTTTCTACTCATCTGGAGGAGTCTTGCACAAGTCCCTCCCTTCTCTGAGTTTCCATTTCTTCATCACTACATTGGGGGTCATACCACAGACCTTACCGACACCAGAGGATGGAGGTAAGGGTTACATGAGATGCTGTGAAACTCTTCAGAAATGCTCAGGCACTATCCAAGGACAGGCACTGTTATTACTGAGATGTAAAAGGAGCTGGGTATGAAGGCTGACAGCATTTTCAGGGCTTGTCATGGTGCTCTGCAAGAAAACTGGAAATCCAGTGCCTCTCAAACTCAACTTTCAAAGTAGCACTTTTTAATAATTTCACAGCAGGACTCTGGCTCCTGGCAGTGCCAGGGCTCTTAGTGTTTTTGTGCCACTCAGGGCACAGAGAAGGCACGCACTTGCAGATGGCTAACCCACACAGGTAGTGAAGCCTCATGTTGGGGAAGTTGCTGGCAAAGCCTTCATCTTGCAATAAGCAAAGGGCAGGTGGGCTGGTGCTCAGTCCCAAAGGCTCAGAAGCTCAAGTGCATGATTCTCCCCAAGTTACGTCGGCTCTAAGGGACTCATTAACCAAACCCAGAGGAGCCTGATTTATAAGGCACGTCTCTAGGGACTGGAACTCTTGTATGTAATCCCAGGAGAATATCCTTGCACAGTTTAAGAAATCTCCTCCGCAAGAAAATTATTACTCAGAGGTTGCTTGGTTAATTGGAGGAATGAGAATCAAATGATTGTAACAGACATTTAATAATCCAGGATATAGAAAAGTCAGATTATTAACTATTCTTGCTCCTACTATATGGTTATTGTAACTTATTTTCTCAACCCAAAGCTTGTACGTGTTCTCATTAGTTCTGACATCAGCTTGGCACGTTTGCAATAGGGTTATTCTAGAAAATCCAGAATCCTTTGTTGCAGAAGAAAATGATGGAGTATTTTATACCTGCACAGATCATGTTTTCCCTGTATATAGAATGATGTAGACATTGAGAAGGTCTATGTGTTTTCTGTTCACCTATCATTCACACAGAGCCCTACTCGTATGCTAACCTTTGCTTCCATGTCATTATGCCTGCACAGGACCACATGGTTGACTAGCTTCTATCCACTTTACTCAGGTACCCTCTGGTTGCGGGAAACTATATAGGAAAATAAGCTTCTAATTCTCACCTTGATGTTTGAGGTCTTACATAATTTTACGCCTTTATATCAACTAACATTCTAGTATTTTCCAGGTTATCCCAGGAGTATAGGACAGATAGTCTCTTTGGGATAGAGGTCTTCTATGAATTGTTAATCTTTTCCCATGAGGGTTTTTACTCATTTCACACTCAAGGGAGGTATTTGTCTCCAAATTCTGAGTTACTTAATTTAGTCTGACTATGCTCTCCCCGCAGGATGTCATATTTTATGGATGCCTATGATTATCTCTTTCATGTTGTTGTTTGATCAGTTAGTAGAACCTTAGTATGGTTGGTGGAGGATTTTTAGTAGAGTTTTGGGGAGTCCTTCAACTTTCACTAAATTCGTAATGATGATATTTAAATTCATATTTGTTGTATATCAGATGACGTCCTAACTGCTTGGAATGAACTTATTCATTTATACCTATTTACTAATAGCTATACTCATGCAAGTTCCTTCTAAGAGAGTAGACTTTGATGTGTACAAATTTATTTCCCTTAGGTTTCTTTTGGTTGTGACTTCTGAAATACGTGGCACACAGGGGATAGTTATTTTTAATTTTACATTTATAGGGGCGTCTGCATGGCTCAGTATGTTAAGCATCCAACCCTTAGTCTCATGGTCAGTTGTGAGATCAAACCCTCCATCGTGCTCCATGCAAGCATGGATCCTGCTTAAGATTCTCCCTCTCTCCCCGCTGCTGTGCCCCTTTTCCCTTGCTTACACTCTCTGTCTCTTCCAAAAAAATGTTTTTTTACATTTACACATTTCTTCTCCAAAGTCTCCATTTTGATGATTAGATCTCTGCCATGAGGAGAAGGTTAAAACAATTTGCCAATATTACTAGAGCCTTCCAACTACTCATGCCCATAGTGCATATGCACATGTACACCCACACATCCCCTGTCCCCACTTCCCACACACATTTCATTTGAGATTTTTAACAGAATTATGAAATACTTGAATCAATATTGATGCCACTCTTGGGGAAAAACTTGCTGTAAGTTTTTGATTTATTCAACATTTGAATTAGTTGAATAAATAGGAATGAATGGATATTTTCTATTTATATTAGTATTAGATATAACAGCAAAGTGGTATGAAAATTAATTTCTCATCTTTTAGCTCAGTTTTCTTAATGTGGTCAATGGAAAGAATTATGGCCCTCAAAAACTTTATGAGTGATTTATTCTATGTTCAAAGAACAAAGAAATTTGAAACTGAATATTTTTCCTGAGAGTCAACATTCAACTTTGCTGTTTCTTTCTTTACTTATGTGTGTGTGCTTTATGAAATTCTGATATTTCATTTTGATTTATATTCACAACAAACTTCATGAAGTCAGCTTGGAGAATATTAGTATGCCCTTTTACAGATGGGGAAACTGAACCCTCACGAGAGTGGACTTCTTGTTTATAGTGACATATCATGGAACAGCTCACCCCATAGAGGCTATGTGACCTCACTGGACCTCCTCTTCCAGCCTCATGTCAGGCCATCCACCCCTCATTTACTGAGGTCTAGTCACATGGGCCTTCCTTCTGTTCCTCAAATACATAAATTCATTCTGTCCCGGCATTCCATTTTCCTAGGACATTCCTCATATCTTCATGTAGCTGACTCCTTGTCTCTTGGGGCTCTATCCAAAGGCTACCTCATTAGAGGCCTCCCATGGCCACCCAGTTCAAAGTAGCTCTCCTGGTCGCATCATAATTACATTATTCTGCTTGTGCTTCTTCACAGCCTTCATCATTATCTGATATTATCTTATGCATTTGTTTCTTGTTTGTTTCTCTCACTCCCTAGAATATAAGCTTCATGAGAATGAGGCTGTTCTCTACCAACTCACTCTTGCACCTAGAGCATACTTTTGTCATAATTTTTAATTGTATATTTGGGTAATTTTTAAAACATACCTATTTAACCTCTATGCTATCAGCTCTGTGAGAGAAGGAATGCTGTCTATTTTGTTTATTGCTGTGCAACACAGATTAGGCACTTACAAGTTTGGTGTTTCTTCAGCTATATGTAGCTACTAAACATTTACTAAGCAGCCATTTTATGCTAAGCACTTCGGAGTATACAAAACAAGTAACAAACATGGTCTTGAACTCATAGCAAGGGATAAGTTTCTTCGATGAGAAACACCCAAGTCTATTTGAGACCCACCAAGGTCTAAAATATGTGCTAAGGCGTAAGAACTACAGATATGAAGAGAGAAAAATCACAGGTTGGAAGGCTATATAGCAAGGTTGGGCAGGAAGGAGGGAGGAGCACCATGAGTAAGTACCTGGAGATAAGAAGAAGATGAGGGCTTGAGACAGGAAGACATAGGTAGGTGGGGGGAAGGATGAACCAACTGACCAAAGTGGGTTTTGGTGAATGCTGGTAGACACAAGGGTGTGAGATCTTGAACACGAAGGTGAGACTTGAAAACTTATTCTAAAAGTAACATGGAAGCGAGAGAGTGTTCCCAAGCAGAAGAATAACAGGATGGAAACAGCATTCTAATCTAGAGGTCAAAAGAACAGAGTGGATTTTAGGAGAAAGTCTGGGAGCAGCTCCCACTTGCTCTTCTTGCAGAGATAAAGCAAGATGGTCTGAATCTCAGATCTATCTAGGAGTTAAAGGAAGTAGGGACCTCAGAGCAGATTGCATAGTTTTGTGGAGAATATAGCAACTTAATTCAGGTGGAGATAGATAGGTTGGGTATTAGGAGAAGGATGATTGAGTTTTCCAAATGTTTCTGATTTCTAGAGCAGCTGTGTTCTCATTTGTTACTGAATTTTGCACTGTTACATAGGCACTGCATACACAATAGAGGACAATCAAAGTACTTGTTTAGGTTGCCACATAAAATATAGATTGCCCAGTTAATTTTGAATTTCAGATAAATAATGGATACTTTTTTAGTTTAAGTGATCCCAGTGAATAATTTCTTAGTGTGCAATCCAATATTTGGGTTACTTAAACTAAAAAAGTATCTATTATTTATCTGAAATTCAAATGTAACTGGACATCCTACATTTTATTTGCTTGCTCAATCTGACATCCCTAGTCCTTTCTCTTATGGAACACACAGTATCTTCAGATATTAGTTATATAAATAAGTGATTATAAGTTATAAATGACATGAAGGAAAAGATGCCAATATTGTAAATGAGAATACGAAAGAAGAATAAATTTAGATTGGTGGGGTCAGCAAAAGCCTCTCTGATTCAGGCAGGGAGACAAGAGCATCTTAGGTAGGAGGAACAAAATGGACATAGGATCTAAAGGAGGAAGTGAAAGAAGAGGAGCATGCCTGGAATTCACTGTACCTTGAAGATGTGGAAGATGAGGTTGGAGAGATAGGCAAGGGCACCACTATGCAAGGCTTCATTGTTTGGTAAGTATTTCTCCTTTTTTTCCTACCCTAAATGCAATGGGAAGCCAGGTTAGAGTTTTAAGCAGAGAAATGATAGAATGGGATGATATACTCCCCATTTTATTTTATTTTCATTGTTATTTTTAATTTTTTAATGTATATTTCTTTGTGCATTTTTTCAAACTTTTATTTAAATTCTAGTTAGCTAACATATAGTGTAATATTGGTTTTAGGAATTTAGTGAATTTAGTGATTCATCATTTACATATAATACCCAGTGCTCATCATAAAAAATGCTTTCCTTAATATCCATCACCCATCTAGCCCATCCCATGCCCACCTCTTCTCCATCAACTCTCAGTTTGTTCTTTATAGTAGTCTGTTATGATTTGCTTCCCTCTTTTTTTCCCCTTCCCTTATGTTCATCTGTTTTGTTTCTTAAATTTCACATATGAGTGAAATCATATGGTATTTGTTTTTCTCTGACTCACTTGTTTTACTTAGCATAATACACTCTATCTCCATCCACATCCTTGCCAATGGCAAGATTTCACTTTTCAATAACTCAGTAATATTCCTTTGTGTGTATATATATACCACATATTCTTTATCCATTCATCAGTCAATGGACATTTGGGCTGTTTCCATAATGTGGCTATTGTTGATAATGCTGCTATAAACATCAGAGTGCATGTTCCCCTTTGATGTATTTTTGTATCCTTTGGGTAAATACCTAGTGCAATTTCTGAGCCATAGGGTAGTTCTACTTCTACATTTTTGAGGAGCCTCCATAGTGTTTTCCAGAGTGGCTGTACCAGTTTGATTCCCACCAACAGTGTAAGAGGGCTCCTCTTTTTCTGCATCTTGCCAACATCTGTTGTTCCCTGTGCTGTTCATTTTAGCTATTCTAACAGGTGTGAGGTGGTATCCCATTGTTGTTTTGATTTGATTTCCCCGATGATGAGTGACGTTGAGCATCTTTTCATGTGTCTGTTAGCCATCTAGATGTCTTCTTTGGAAAAAATGCCTATTCATGTCTTCTGTCCATTTCTTAACTGGATTTTGTTTTTTTGGGTGTTGAGTTTGATGAATTCTTTATAGATTTTGGATACTAACCCTTTATCAGATATGTCATTTGCAAATATCTTCTTCCATTATGTAGGCCACCTTTTAGTTTTGTTGGCTGTTTCTTTTGCTCTGCAGAAGCTTTTTATCTTGATGAAGTCCCAGTAATTCATGTTTGCTTTTGTTTCCTTGCCTCCAATAACTGTCTAATAAGATGTTGCTATGGCCGAAGTCAAACAGGAGACTGCTTGTGTTCTCCTCTAGGACTTTGATGGTTTCCTGTCTCACATTTAGGTTTTTAATCCATTTTGAGTTTATTTTTGTGTATGGTGTAAGAAAGTAATCCAGTTTCATTCTCATGCATGTTGCTGTCCAGTTTTCCCAACATTATTTGTTGGAGACTGTCTTTTTTTTCCCATTGCATATTTTTTCCTGCTTTATCAAAGATTAGTTGACCATATAGCTGTGGGTACTTTTCTGGGTTTTTTGTTCTGTTGACTGATCTATGTGCCTGTTTTTTCCAGTACCATACTGTCTTGATGACTACAGCTTTATAATACAGCTTGAAATATGGAATTGTGATGCCTCCAGCTTTGTTTTTCTTTTTCAAGACTTCTCTGGCTATTCAGAGTCTTTTGTGGTTCCACACAAATTTTAGCATTTCTTGTCCTAGCTTTGTGAAAATTGTTGGTGGTATTTTGATAAGGATTGCATGTAATGTGTAGATTGTTTGGGATAGTATAGACATTTACTATAACAGTAACTAAACATTTACTATAACTAAAAACAGTGTCTGTTTTCTCATTCATGAGCATGGAATGTTTTTCCATTTCTTTGTGTCCTTTTAAATTTCTTTCATAAGTGTTCTATAGTGTTCAGAGTACAGGTCTCTTACCTCTTTGGTTAGGTTTATCCCTAGGTATCTTATGGTGTTTGGTGCAGTTGTAAACAGGATCGATTCCTTGATTTCTCTTTCTGCTTCTTCATTATTGATGTATATAAATGAAACAGATTTCTGTATGTTGATTTTATATCCTGCAACTTTGCAGAATTGATGTATCAGTTCTAGCCATTTTTCGGTGGTCTATGGGGTTTTCTACAGAGAGTATCATGTTATCTGCGAATAGTGAAAGTTTGACTTCTTCTTTGCTGATATAATCTCCATTTAATTTATTAAAGCTTTTTGAGTGTATTTATTTATTTTGAGAGAGAGCGCACACAAGCAGGGTAGTAGCAGAGGGGGGGGAGAAAAAGAATGCTAAGCAGGCTCTGTGAGGTCAGCACAGAACCTCATGAGGGATTTGAACTCACAAACCATGAGATCATGACCTGAGCCCAAATCAAGAGTTGCATGCTTACCAACTGAGCCACCCAGTGACCCTTATAATTTCCATTTTACTGTTTTAATGTTTATTTATTTTTGAGAGAGACAGGGCACAAGTGGGGGAGGGGCAGAGAGAGAGGGAGACCCAGAATGTGAAGCAGACTCTAGTCTCTGAGCTGTCAGCACAGAGCCTGACATAGGCTCCAATCCCACAAACTATGAGATCTTGACCTGAGCCAAAGTCAGACTCTTAACTGGCTGAGCCACCCAGGTGCCCCTATAATCTCCATTCTAAATGTTAATCTAGTTACTGAATAGATAATAGATTGGATGAGGTCAAGAATGAGAAAAGGGGAGACAGATAATAAGCCTTTATGGTGTACCAGGCAAGAGATGAGGAAGGCTTGGATTAGGGTGGAAGCAGTGTAGATGATAGAGTGAAAATTTGGGGGATATATTTCAAAGGTAGAAACTTTGGGCTTGAATATAAATTGGATGTGGGTTTGGGACAGGGAGAAGGTGAAGAATAACTTCCAAGTTTCTGGCTCAATGTTAGTGGTGGTACAATTTACTGAGGTAGTGAACACTGTTGGAGCAGCAGTGCTTTTGCAGGGAGATGGAAGGTGGAGTAAGCAGTAGCAAGAGTTCACTTTCAAACATTTTGAGTTTGAGATGACATCCTAGTAGAGATGACAAGTAAACAGCTTGAGCTCAGAGACAACAGGTCTGGACATACATAATTTGGAGAATCATAAACACATATTTAGAGGCAAGAGAGATTGAAAGGGATTCACCACATGATTTTCCTACATACTAACCTTGCAGATATGATTTGATTTGTAAACATTCATTCTATAAATAGCCTTCTTCGGTTGTTGCAAAAACATATGCACATGCAACAACAGTGATAGCTCTCTGATTTATTACTGTTCCTTTTGTATTAGGTTTTTTTTCAGATTTATTTTGTATATTCTTAACATAAAAAAATATGGACAATACAGAAAATCATAAACAAATAAAATCATATAAGAACTTATTTCATTGATAAGTTATATTATATTATATTATATTATATTATATTAATTCTTCCTTTTGTCCCTGTTTTTACTCCTTATACAACACAGTTCTCCTAAAATGTTCAGGCTATTTGGACCCCTATTGTTTCCTTCTATTCTAAATAGTTTCCTTCCACCTAATTTTGGGGGAACTTTTTTAATTGCGGTAAAATACATATGACATAAAAATTTCCATTTTAATCATTTTTCAGTGCACAGTTCAGTGGCATTATGTTATTTGTATTGTAAAACCATCAGCACTATTTCCAAAACTTTTTCAACCCCAAACAAAATTTGTAATTACTAAGCAATAGCTCACCATTCTTCCTTTCTTCCTTCCATTCCCTGGTAACCTCTAATCTACTTTCTATCTCTATGAATTTCTCTGTTTTAGAGGCTTCATACAAGTGGAATCACACAATATTTGTTCTTTTGTATCTTACATATTTTATTACCATAATGTCTTCAAATTTCACCCTTGCTGTAGCATGGATCAGAATTCCATTAACTGAATAATATTCCTTTGTGTATACCACATTTTGCATATTCATTCTTGATGTAACTTGGGTTGTTTCATATGTTGGCTATTGAGAATAATGTTGTGATGAAACCTGGCATACAAGTATCTCTTTGAGTTCCTATTTCCAATTTTGGGGTATACATCTAGAAGTGGAATTACTGGGTCAGATGGTAATGCTATGTTTAGCTTTTTGAGGAATTGCCAAACAGTTTTCCACAGTGGCTGCCCGATTTTACGTTCCCACCTGCTTTGTACAAGAGTTCCAATTTTTCCACATCTAGTAAGTATGAAACAGTATCTCATTGTAGCTTTTTTTAAAACATTAAAAAAAATTGTATTTTAGAGAGAAAGAGCATGAGTGGGGATGGGGGGCAGGGAGGGGAGAGAGAGAGAGAGAGAGAAAGGACCTGATGCAGAGCTTGATCCCACAACCCTGGGATCATAACCTGAGCTGAAACCAAGAGTTGGACACTCAACCAACTGAGCCACCCAGGCACTCCTCCCTGTAGCTTTGATTTGCATTTTCCTAATGACTAATGATGTTAAACATCTTTTCATGTATGGATTGGCCATTTGTATATCTTCTTTGGAGATATGTCTATTCATATGTTGTCCATGTTTGAGTTATCTTTTGTTGTTGAGTTTTAGCAGTTCTTTACATATTCTGTATATTAAAACCTTACCAGATATATTACTTATAAGCATTTTTTCTCACTTTGTGGGTTGCCTTTTTGCTTTCCTAATAATGTCCTTTGATAAACAATGGTTTTTAATTTTGATGGACTCCAATTTATTTTTTCCTTTTTGTTGCTCATGCTTTCAGTGTCATATCTAAGAATTCATTACCAAACCCAAGGGCATAAAAACTTACCCCTTTATATTTAGGTCTTTGATCATTTTGAGTTAATTTTTTAAATGGTGTAAGGTAGGAATCCAACTTCATTTTTTTTTTCCATGCGGAAATCTGATTGACCCAGTCCCTTCTTCTCACCTCCATTTTTAATTTAGATCTAATATTTGGGGGACATTTGCAACTTCCCAAAATTACTCCTGATATTGGCAATACTGGATACCTTACTTTCCGGAAATATTTAATTACTTGAATTTTCCAAATGAAACTCCTGTGCAGTTAACTTCTGGTTCTTAAGAGAAAAGAGAAAGTCATAAGAAAACTGGTACATAGAATTGGCAAGTAGAAACTCTTTAAAAATTGGGAGTAATCCTTAGTGATTTAAGAAAAGGGATAAATTAAAGACCTTTATTAAAAATAAAGAGACAATATGAATTATTATTTATGAGCTATTGACTTTAAACTAATGATTGCTTTCAAATGCTTAAAGGGCTATTATATAAAGATTCCTAACTTATCACCTTCATAGGAAAAAAGCCAGAGAAAAATATATGCCTAACTTGCGATTGGAAAGCCTTTCAATTTGACACCAATAAAAGGCTTTTAATGATAAAATAATAATAATAATAATAATGCTTACTGATCACTACCTTGTGTCAGAATCTGTTTTGAGCCCCACATGGTTAGTACTATTATCATCACAGCTGAACTTGGACTTGAACCCATGGAGTTCAATGCTGTGCCCAGGCTCTTGTCCGCTATGCTAAACCACCTTTGTTAAAATTGAACTAATATTAGAACACACTTCCCTCCTGAGAAAACCCATTGCGTTTCAGTCAGAAGAGAATTTCAAAATAGGAAAGACATTTATCAGTCAAATGAAATTCATAATTCTGATATATTCGATGGTGTCAGTCTTGTAACTCTATTCAAACCCTAGTTGCTTTCTTAATGCCTTTCTTAGAGCAAAACAGTCTGGATCTACTTTTGCCTTCGTCCCTTTTCTTAAATGACCAGGAGGGTACTTTCAAATGTTCTGTAACATTACACAATATCTTTTTAAATAATATGGACAAATGCCCAATGACACATGTTGTAGGAAAACATAATACCTTTTATTTTCCCTTTTTAATCTTTGGGGCTTTGTTTTAATAATTCATGGAGACATTAACCTTTCAGGTGGATTTGAGAATCCTTTTTATTTAATACAATTTTGTTTGTGTTCTGAAAACCAAGGACATTGAAGTATTTATTCCCTGCTGAATAGAGAACTGTGCACATGTATCTTTGTTTTCTCTGAAAACATCTCTTAACCTTCATACATCTCCTCAGGGCTGTAGCGTGTGGGCTTGCTATGTATTGTTCCCTTGTAAGAGGTGATGTGACATGCTCCAACAGGTGTGCTGCTATAACAATAGCCCAATTTTCTTAACCTCCTCATTCTTCTCACATGATCATTTCCATGATACTCTTTCAGCTGAGTTATAGAGAAAGCAAAAGGTAATTAATTTTTGTAATAGAAAACAAGACCTAAAATGGCAAGGATTTCACCTAAGAAATCACAACGTGTATTAGTAGCAGGGCTGGAGCTCTAGGCCACATCATCTGATTATAATAGAGAGTTATGAGAAGTGGTTGTCACTTGGAGAGACTTTGTCTCATCTCTATAGGGTACATTTGGAAATGTCTGGAGACACTTTCAGTTGTCCAATATGGGGCAGGAGGTGGTGCTACAGGCATCTAGCTGGTAGAGGCCAGAGGTTCTGCTAAACAACCTACAATGTGTAGGATAGCTGCTCCAACAAAGAATTATCCAGCCCTAAATATCAATGGTGCCACTGTTAGGAAGCTCTGTTTTAGAGTATTGGAAATTAGATTTGAACCCTGCTTTGCATCTTATTTTGTAACCTTGGGGAAGTGGCTTCATTTTTTGGAGTCTGCTTTCTCATCTGAAAGAATAAAACATCCACCATCATAAACAACCAAACCAAACCAAACTAACCAACCAATTAAACAAATAAACAAAACCTCCACTTTCCACGGTAGTTGGGAGAGAGCAACTCAAAAGCACTGAATAGAGAATGCTGTGTATATAATGGGCCCAACAATCAAAAATCAGCAGATCCAATTATAAGAAAAGATGAGAGCAGAGCATTCCAGAAAGACAACATCACTGAAATGAAAAACAAGGCTCCCTAGCATCCTTTCAACTTTTATATAGAAAAGGGCAAAAGAGGTGGAGAGAGGTACAAGATAATTAAACAGCATCAAGGACATATTAGGAGGAGAGGGGAAGAGATGGTAAGACTGGAAATAGAAAGCTGTGCAAAGGCTGTATAGGTGAGAGATTTCAGTAGTGGTTTGGAGAGGAATTTGAGAGATATTTGGAGGAATCTGAAGAATTTGGTGAGTAATTAAGCAGGGTCATAAGAAGGGCATCTGTGTGGCTCAGTTGGTTAAGTGTCTGACTCTTGGTTTTGGTTTAGGTCATGATCTCACCATTCCTGAGTTTAAGCCCCATGTTGGGCTCTGCACTGGCAGCACGGAACCTGCTTGGGATTCTCTCTCCCCACCCCGTTCTGCCGCTCCCCTGCTTTTTTTCTCTCCCTCCCTCTCTCTCTCCCTCTCTCTCTGTCCTCAAATAAGTCAATAAATATTTATAAAACTTTTTTTACAAAGTGTCATGAGAGAGAAGTCCAAGATGAATATGAGATTTCCCATTTGGGTGCTTGGGTATTGGCGATACCATCAAGCAAGAAAATCAAAGAGCAGAGCAGATAATAAATTCATCTGTAAATACTTCAAGTTTGAGATGCCTGTGGCATACTTAAATGATAACAGGCAGTGAGATATGGAAATCCGGGGAGAAGCTGAAGACTTGAGAGTCAGAAATCAGAAAACAGGGGCGCCTGGGTGGCTTAGTCGGTTAAGCGTCCGACTTTCGCTTAGGTCATGATCTCGTGGTTCGTGGGTTCGAGCCGCGCGTCGGGTTCTGTGGTGACTGCCAGCTCGGGGCCTGGGGCCTGTTTCAGACTCTGTGTCTCCCTCTCTCTCTGCCCTCCCCTGCTTACGCTTGCTCTCTCTCTCCTAGAAATAAATAAAAAAATATTTTAAAAAAATACCTTATAAAAAGAAATCAGAAAACAGTAATTGAATCCCTGGGAATGAATGAGATTTTCTAGAGAGCATATGGAGTGAAACAACAGCAGAGGACAGAGCTTTTAAGAATTAGACAAAGAAAACTAAGATGGCACAATTAAGATCAGAACAATAGAAAGAGAAGGTAGAGTAACATGGATGTCAAGGCTCAAGAGTTTTAAGAACACAATACAGGCAACAGTATCATAAAAAAATTAAATGAGATCCAGAGTGTCCAGAAGGTTTGGTAGTTGAGTGGTAGTGCTAATTTTAGCATGCAATGATGAGCAGAAAAACTAGACTCAGTGAGTTGAAGAGTAAATAATAATTGAAGAAGTAGAAATAAGGGATAACACTTAAGCACATTTATATGCTGAGATGAAGGAACCGGCAAAGGTTGATGATACAGGAGCAGGGAAAATGGATTTAAATCAAGAATGGGATGTAGAGTTCGAATGATCATTTTGAGGCAATATGAGACTGATCCCTCCCTCTAAACTGTGCAGAGCATGTTAAGTTGGGCATGGTTGTAAGTATGCCTGCAGGGGTGAGGACATGAGTTTGAAGAAGTTCATATTGGAGACACTCACTTTTCACTATCAGACTGCAGGTGAGCTCAGCTGTTGGTATGGGATAAGGGGAGCTAGGGGCAAGAAACAGCCTTTAAGGATTGGGGAAGGGCATTGACAAACTAGAGAAAGTGAGTAGAGATTACAACTTTAAGAAGCTGATATGTGAAGGGATGTGAAGAGATTACAACTTCAAGAAGCTGATATGTGAAGATATGTGAAGGGAATTTGAAGGAACCATATAAATTGGAATTTATATCTAATTTTTTCTAGCTCACTAACAGAACCCATCTATCCTTAGAGAGAAGCAATAAGCTGGAAGGACTTATTTGAAAATGGGATAGTGTGTATGGGATCACCAACCAAATTCCAAACTAAACTGGGCATGGAATCAATTACGTCTGTGGACCAATTGCATCATCTCCTTGTATGAATGTGAGTCCTCCCAACCAGATTTGAAATTTGACTTTATCGTCTAGCATTCCATAATCAAGTAAGACAGTGGAAATGACCAATGAAATAAAAATAAATGAATCATGATGAAATTGTTTTCTTTTGCAGAACCTTACCTTCTTTTGAGCCTAAGTCATGAGTTGGATGTTCCTCAGAGACCTCCTAACTGGAGTAAATAAATACTCAACTGGGATTGGGCGGATTTGGCTGGCTGTGGTGTTCATCTTCCGTTTGCTGGTCTATATGGTGGCAGCAGAGCATGTGTGGAAAGATGAGCAGAAAGAGTTTGAGTGCAACATTAAACAGCCTGGTTGTGAAAATGTGTGTTTTGATCACTTCTTCCCCATTTCCCAGATCAGACTTTGGGCCTTACAACTGATCATGGTCTCCACACCTTCACTTCTTGTGGTTCTACATGTAGCCTGTCGTGAAGGTAGAGAGAAAAGGCACAGAAAGAAACTTTATGTCATCCTCTGTATGAGGGACGGGGGCCTGTGGTACACTTACCTCATCAGTCTCATTGTTAAAACTGGTTTTGAAATTGGCTTCCTGGTTTTATTTTATAAGCTGTATGATGGCTTTAGTGTTCCGTACCTCATGAAGTGTGATTTGAAGCCTTGTCCCAATACTGTGGACTGCTTCATATCCAAACCCACTGAGAAAACGATCTTCATCCTCTTCTTGGTTATTACCTCATGCCTGTGCATTGTGCTGAATTTCATTGAACTGAGCTTTCTGGTTCTCAAGTGCCTCATTAAGTGCTATTTCCAAAAATACTCCAAAACACTCAAGTCTTCAGTGTGTGAGTGCCACAACCTCAGATATGTTGAATGTGGTGGAATAGGGGCTCCTCCCCTGCTCCAGAATTGCCATTCAGACTCAGTGGTAAGCACACCGCACACCCCTGCACACCCTCCCTCACAAAGTAAAACAAAAGAGGGTTAGCAAGGAGAATCTGCATTCTTCCTGAGCAAGACCTAGGCTGTCTTGGAAAACAAAGGGTGTCAGCCTAAATGTTGTTTGGGGAATTTTTTTTTTTTTTTTAATTTTCAATATATACTCAGTTGGGTACACTAGACAGAGATCTCACTGTCACAGGGTTTAAGTGGGTATGTGAGTCGTGTTTGAATAGTTAATTGCAAATTAGTCTGAAAAAATCCAGTGAACAGCATTCTCTTAAATGCTTAGGTCTGTCAACTGGAAAATATAGAAAGTGACATTTCTGACAAATGTGATGTCCTCCAAGCTGAGGCTGGGGCACTACCAATCTTTCCAAAGTGGCAGCCAAGGCTCCCCTCACTCAGCCCTACACAATCTTTGCAGAGAAAGAGCATGGTGAGGGCGGGGTAGCAGTTAACCAAGGCAAACAGAAGCACACTCAGCGAGAAGGCCTGGCCCGGGGAAATGACCACAGAGTCCATGCCTCTGCAGTTTAGGTCTCCCTGGATATAAGTGGGCTAGCGGGGAGGGAAGAAAGCTGTAATTTGTGGTCTCCAAGTTAATACAAATATTACTGGGGCATTTCCCACCTAAGTCTGAACCTAGCAGATACCTGAAAGGGTTACTCCAGTCACTCCAGAAGGCAGGTCCCACCAACTACATAGACAGGGAGCAGGTAGGAACCAGAAGAGGAACATGCCCACTTGATAATTACTTAACCCTTCTATTTTATCCACGGAATGTTGAATACTTTGTAAATGTATTTATTGGACTTTTTATGATCAGGAATTCACAGTGTGTTATACAATATATCATAGTTTGCCTACAATTTACTGTTACATCTCTCTTTCTAGAACAGATAATAAAATGTGTACTATGCTGTTATACTGGTGTGAAAAATGTAAAAAATAAAAGATGCTTATTATTACTTGATTCAGAGCCTAGCTCTCACTGTCTTATTTTTACACTTGATCTTAGCCAAAAGACTGAGATTATTTAAAAAAAAAATCATAGATATATTATCTTTGTATTTAATACTCTAATAGATGTGCATTTCTCCAGAATAAAAATGAAGTGGTTTTGTTATTTGGCTGTCATTGTTACTTGACTGCACTGAGTACAATTATTCTGTGAAATAAAACTTTTCTGACAATTTTAGAACAGGACTTGCAGCCCTGCTTGATAAAGATAGCTCAGAATCATTCTTGTCCACTGGGAAATTTTAATGAGAAATTAGTGCATAAAAATGTAATTTAACTGAAACGGATTATGTCATGTCTTCCATGGCACTGTGTTCTTCAGCATAAAGTCACTACATTTCATGCATGATGAAATTTTTTTCTGTCGTTACCTACAGACCATGTCACAAACAGGGGTCACAAGCTGTCTTAAAGACTGCCGTGGACAATGCAGAGGAAGGTGAACTTTGTGGGTTTTCCCCTTTTTTCAATTTATATCCTAGATCCCTCACTGCTGCACTCATGAGCCTACAACCATTTGACATGAAAACAGCTAGCAAATGCAGGTAACCACTGAAAGATTTAAAGGAATATGTATATACATACATACAAACACACACACACGTATATACACACACATATATGTTTTTGACAGTGATGGAGGTTAAAGAGGTTTGGGGTTTTTGAGGCCCTCATCATGGCATAAAATCTAGAAAATAGGGTTTTAGTGAACAGAAGTGGAATGGAGACAAGATGATTTTCAGTCTAAGTCTGCAGTCAAGGAGAGGAGCTCAGTCTCTTCATACCAGTTATGACAAGCGCTGCTCTAGGGAAAAGGATTGGTGGGACATGTGCATTCCTTGCTTTTTCCACTTTGCATGAAGAGGAAATGACAAGGTAATGGGAGCAGGGGCTGTGAATGAAGTTGTTTAGACAGGAAGGGGAATGACTTTTTCTCCTTTAAGCTTAGTTTATAAAATGAGTTTCCTCTAAGAATACTCTGGAGATTGTCTTGGCATCAGTGAGGACCCAAAGCATTTGACTGAGAGAAACTGGCATTTCTACTTGCCATCTTTATTGTTTCTCTTTATCAATAAGTTAATATTTATTGAGCTATGAACAGTAGGAATAAGACACTGCATTATGCACCTTCAGAGATATATACTCCAGCCGTAAGAAAATTTCCACTTTTGTGGGGAAGCATGGATGTTAAGATGGGATGGAGTATCTCATACTGGTCCTCACTGGTCACCTTACTTGACCTGACACCTCCCTCTCCCCCCGACCCCCAGTAACATTGGTGCTCAGAAAGCAGACAATAATCTTAGAGATGAAGAAGGTAAGACCCAAAAATTCATTCCCTTTTTTCCAGGGACATTCATCTAGTAAAAGCAGAGTTAACAATCAACCACAGTTTTTAAATCACTTCCTCACCTCATAGGGCTTCCCAGATCACCGAACAGGTGTCTTCTTAATGTCATTGAAGCCATTCCTGGCCAGCAGTTATTTTGGCTCTCTAGCACTTATCCCTCAAAGCTTTCTGGTTACACACTGTCTGGCCACCAGGCTTTGTCTCAATGGAGTTGGAAGGAAATTTTTTTCAGTACTTGCACGAAAGAATGCCTAGGGTTGCAAGTTCCTATGGTTCCAGTCTTCTCAAGGAAATTTAACCGACTTCTTTAAGACAGAAAGATTGCCAAGTTAAGAGGAGAGGGGGAAGGGGCGCCTAGGTGGCTTAGTCGGT
Organism: Hyaena hyaena; assembly: GCF_003009895.1. NCBI lineage: Eukaryota > Metazoa > Chordata > Mammalia > Carnivora > Hyaenidae > Hyaena > Hyaena hyaena. Next base: position 455,129 of record NW_024081452.1, on the reverse strand, counting down.
TAAGCGTCTGACTTTTGCTTAGGTCAAGATCTCGTGGTTGGTGGGTTCGAGCCCCGCGTCGGGCTCAGCTTAGAGCCTGGAGCCTATTTCAGTCTGTGACTCCCTCTCTCTGACCCTCCCCTGCTCATGCATAAATAAAAATAAATAAATAAAAATATTAAAAAAATAAATAAAATAAATATATTAAATAAAAATATTTAAAAAAAAAAGAGGAGAGGGGGAAATAGGCAAAGACCTGGGAATGTCTGAATTTCTAATTCCTGCTGTCTCTGACCCCCACTCCAACCCCTCCCCCCACTCTTTCTGCAGCTTAGTTACATGAATGATAAATTCCCCATTTTTGCTTTCAGTTTGCAACTGAAAGAATACTAATAAAACCATGTTTTTCATACATTTCCTTCCTGTACAGTGTTAAGAGGGGCATGGTAGAACACTTCTCTTGTATTTGTATTTCTCTTCTCTTTTTTAGGCATTGAGCATCCTAACTTTTACACGTGGGTATGTATAGAATGTGTGAATAGAGGGAGAGATGTGGAAGGATTTCAACATTGGTTACACTAAAAGAAGGAGAGTGAGTTTTTTCTTTATAAATCTTTTCATTGTTTCATGTTATTTTTGTTTTTCAAATTTTAACAAAGAAAATACATCAATTAAAAGCCCAAACTGCTCTGTCCCTCCTTTTTCTAGCTCACATCCCATCATATGCATATAACACTTTCCTTACTGATGCCAATTTATTCATATTTTACATTTTATTTTGTTTGTATATTTAATACTTCACAGAGTACAAAAGAGAGGGCGTGTCACAATTCTGTTTAAAAAAAAATGGTGAGGAAAGAAAGAACCAGGGGTGGGGCATTTAAAGGCAAAAATGTTAGCATTCCTTTGAATTTTATGACAAAATCTGAAGGGACATGTTCTGGGAGAAACTTACCAGAAGTTCTTTCCTTAACATAGAGTTTTTTCTCACAGAGCAAATCTTTTCCAGCTTCAAAAGACAATGGGTTTGTGGGGAGTTCTGAGACTTTTCCACACACTTACCCTGTTTCCACTGTGTCATAGTCTAAGAAACAACTTTCCTATTCTAAGATGATAAATATTGTCTTTTAAAATGCTGTAATGTGTCCATATATTCTGCTTGAAAACAAAGTAAAATGAGTTCTGGATGTTTCCCAAATAGGTCAACATTTCCACCTACTTAAACTTGATCTGCTCCTTCCCTAAATAAGGAGATTTAGTTTTCTATTAAAAAGGACAAGGAAAAATGTTGTTCAGAGAAAAATAGTATATGGAACTTCGGTTACTTTTTTTTTTTGTCTTGAAAATTCTCGGACATTAATGCTTTCTGTCAGAGGTGGACAGATGGCTGTGGTATAGAACTGTCTGCACAGAATAATGGGAAGCTGAAGAAGTAGACTCCAGTTTTCTATCCTTTAAAAAGCTCACTGTGGGACTTGCACAGTGGATTGGGTCCAGAGAGGACAAATATTAAGCAATCCCATTTTCACTTTCTTGCTATAAAGATGTCATTTTTATAATGACTAAATTGATGATCATGAATCTCCTGTAACTGTATTAGTCATTAGGTTAACCAAGTGCTTTCATTTAAAAAGCAGTTATTTCAAAAGAGAGTCAGTGCAGTAACTTGAGATTTGATTTTTTATAGAAGATTAGCAAATATGATAAACCAATCTTCTGGAGAAAATGGCTTCTAATCACATTTGATGATGACATTAAAAACTTACTGTGGCTAAGGTGAAAGATTGTCTTATTCATCTTTTCATATCCTGTATCCCCACAGCTTAAGTCCCTGGTATTAGGAGCTCACAGTTTCTTGGAAAAATATGTGTTCCTCTGGCTTCTTCTTTTGTCTACCCAACATTTACTTTTTTACCTAAAGAATTCGGACTTTGTTGGAGGTGGCAAGTCCCCAGCTAAAACATTACATTTCCAGGTCTCCTTTGCATGCAAAGGTAGCAGTGTGAAATCTTGTCAAGACAGGATTTTTTTGACTGATGCTTTGGGGAAAGTTAAAAAGTGGGGCTGTCCTAGCTTGCATGCATCTTTTGCTTCTTAACCCCTTTCTGCCTGGGACATTGTAGCTACAGCTGCAGTAAACATCTTTCTACCATAAGGTGACTTTCAAGATGGAAGTATGACCTTAGAGATGAAGGGGCAGAAAGACAGCTCTTGGAACACTGATGCTGTCCATCAGGGAATTGCTGTATCAGCTCAGACTTCCTATCTCCATGCTTTTGTTTTTGGTGTTTATATGTGAGAGAGAACTCCTACCTGATGTAAGCTATTGCCTTGTTGGACTTTTTTACTTATAGCCAAAATTAGCTCCTGACTACTTTCATGTGAGTAATTGGGATGAGAGCACAGAAGGTGTGCTTATATCTACTGAAGACAAAAGAGATGACCTGGATATTGAATGGCAGACATAAAACATGATTAAAAATCTCAGAATTGTTTTCAGAACAAGTCAGTTGAAATGGAACAAGCATCAAGTCGGCATCAAGACTTAAAATTTTAATATGAGACAAAGATTGTTTGTTCATGACATAAAGTCCTTGGAGTGTAAGCTTACACCTTAGAAACCAGCAAAATGTAGTATGAGACTATTGAAAAAAAGTTAATCTTGTGTTAGAAATTTGTGTCCAGACTATAGGGAATGATTTTCCCAATGCTTGAAAGAGAATTAGCTTATTATATGTCCCAATGTTTCAGAACCAGGACAAATTGGTAAACATCAAAGAGATGAAGATTTTTACCTAAGATAGAAGTATTCTATTAATTTGAACTGCCTCCAAATGAAACGATTATTCAATAAAGTAGTGAGATCTTTTAACACTGAAAGAGATGATCAAGAATATTCCTTAATTGTATGGTAGGTATAATAGTTAGATGACCTCCAAATTTCCTTTTATCTCTCCAGGATTCTATGGTTCTCATACTTAGAACATATACTGAGTAATGTTAAATGAGATTTTGTATTGGTTATCTCACTATATAAACTTGATACCACAGAAAAATCTGATTAAGAATCACCTTTAAAATACAAATTTCATGGACAATAAGACAACTCATTAAACAATTTAGGCAGTTCCATAGAATAAGATTTATTTTCTTTACAATCATGGCATTGTAGTGACATGTAAAGTACTTAATATTTTCTATAATTTCATTCTTTTCTCCATCTTGAAAAATCTAATTTCATTTCAAGGCTTGGATGAAATGGATCAAATATTTCTATCAGAGAGCATTTTTGAAAGTGTAAAGTGGGGATAAATAATACCTATGTCATAGGTTGTTGACCAGATTAAATGAGATGATCCATGCAAAGCATTGGTACATGGAGGGTTTTTTTTTTAATGTTAGATATTGTAATTAACATTACATAGCTTTATTATTATCACTTATTCCTATATAATTTGCTTGTGCATTTGTATTCCTCTCTAAAGTATGAACACACTGAATGCAGGCAAGAGCCATGTCCTTCACCATTACACCCTCAAGATTTAAGCCACAGTAGTTGCTCGGCAACAATTAAAGTATCCATGAATCTTACAGCCTAACCATGTTGTGTGGACTAAAAAAAATCATGGTATTTTGGAATGGAAGAAATCTTTAAAATGCTTATACGAAGACTACAACTCAGAATGAGAAAGTGACTTGTCTAACATTACATGAAGTGATGGAGTAAGAATTCAAGGTCGTTGTTGTTTTTAATGTTTACTTTTGAGACAGACAGAGTGCATGCAAGCGAGCGGGGGAGGGGCAGAGACAGAGGGAGACAGAGGATCCAAAGCAGGCTCTGCGCTGACATTAGAGAGCCCAATGCAGGGCTCAAACTCACTAACTGTGAGATCATGACCTGAGCTTAACCCACTGAGCCATCTAGATGTCCTAAGAATTCAGGGTTTTTTTTTTTTTTGTTTTTTTTTAACTCCAAATCTAGTCTTCTAGAAGTTTTCTGTACAAAATTGTTCTGAATTCCCAGGTTTTGGCACCAAAAACAAAAACAATACAGATCTCTGGAATACTGGTATCCCATATAATAACCAACTGCATTATGCTCAGTTGGTTTTTGTTGTTTTTACCTTATTGGTCAACTAAATTCTGATTTGGTTGGGAGTGACAATGTGCCCAGCTAAAAAAATGTACATTTCCAAGTCTCCTTTGCATGTAGAGGTAGCAGCACAACTACCTTCTTGTCAAAACAAGATTTTCTGGTGCTTTTGGGCAATTAAAAAATTTGTATAATACATGCAATGTTACTCTAGCCTGTTTCCATTATAAATGGTGGTCTATTAAAAAGTACACATCATAGTCATTTCCCAATTTTTAGATTTCAGTAACTGTTCAGTTTATCATGAAAATGCAAAAAATATAAATCAGCCTATGTGCTAGCCTCTAACACACAAATAAAAAAATGGAAAAGTAATTTCTGGTTCAATTTCTAGACCTTACCTCTATACCACGTCTCCTACGTTAGCTTGCCATCTTGTGGCCTTTTACTCCTGTGCAACTCAGTATCAGACCACCATACACTCACACATCTACTTTTTAACTTGTTTTATATGCAGCAGGTAAGTCAGGTGCACTTTCATTTTCACTCCCAGACCAACTTCATTCCAGCAAAAGCTGACAAACCTGTAGTCAGAAAGACAAACTGCTGGCAGGCAGCTACAAGCGAAGTGAATCACCTCATCAAAAAAATATGCTCTGAGAGACAAGTAGTTAAAAAAAATCTGAATATTTATTGAATAGAACATGCATACGTTTGCTGAAAAGTGTACGTAACTTTTTTGGTGATGTCAGTATGAACATGATCTCTGATAAATATGTAAAAGCAAGGTAAATGTCGATTTTACCAAATCAAAATGGTGACATGGTCTTTCTTTCCACTCTAACAGAACTATACAATCTACAAAAATGTTTGCTTTCTCTGTTGAGGATATACATGTGTGTGTGTGTGTGTGCGCGCGCGCATGTGCGTGCACATATATTCCATAGTGACTATGATTTAAATTCTCCTTCAAGCTGTATTCCAGGTTTAATCTCAACACATGGGTCTCTCAGAAGTCAGGTGGGGACATATGAATAAAAACTGTGACAGTTATCTCCAATACGAGCTACTTCCTTTCTATGGTTGTGATTAAATGAGTTGACATATACTGAACTCAGAGGTCTGACACATGATTATTTATTAAACATGGCCTATTGCCCTTACAAGATAAAGCCAGACTTCAGTCTTTGGCTTCCCAAGCCTCCCTCTCCGCTCCACAGTTAACTGTTGTTCCTGACTACCCCATTCAACAACGTACCAAAGACCTGAAGATTCTGCTGGATGGAGCATGTCTGCCCTTTGCTTCAGTGTTGTGTTTCTGAGAAAAGCTGCCTACACAGATGTTATAGCTTGGTCAGTGAAAAGAAAATTGTATCCTGGCATAGGACTGGGCTTCTGCCTCGAGTTTTAAAATAAAAACTCAGATTTTCTCTCATTGTCAGGAACACTGACTTAGAAAGAGCAATTAACACAGCTAAAATCTGAATGATTACACATAACCCACCACATTTTGTGGTGGAAAGGTTCATACCATTCTGGATGTTTCTGGTCTTTTCTGGATGTTCATGTAGAACATTCTGGATGTTTCTGGTCTTTTCACTTCTGGCAGATCAGCTGCTGCCTTTCATACTTCTAGCTCATCAACTTTAGTTGGGGAGTTGGTGAGTATCAAAATTTTACTGGAATCAACCAGAATTGCTTCAAATTTTTCATTTTATACTGGTAACATGTAGACTACATTAAAAAACTTATTTTTAAAGTGTAAGACATCAACATATGCCATGACATGTGACAGAACTTATAATTTTGCCTTATTTACTCATAAGTATATTGCACTGCCTTCCACATATGCAGTGATAATTTTCACTATATAATCCCGACATTCTCCACATTAATCCTTCTGCTTTGAAATGGCAATACTTGCAGCCAGCAGGACACTAGAGAAGGCATTCTAAGAGGATTCTAAGCAAACCTTTTTCATAGGTTGGTTACATTTCCCAATATGTCACTGTCCTCATCTATATATACATTGGGACCGCCACTTTTTCTATTCCTCTCATGGGGCAGGGCTCATGTGAGAATTCCATTTTAAACTGCCTAAGCAAGATTTAGACCTCCACCCAACTGCCATTATGGGATGAGAAAATTCCAGGGGCATATACACTGGAGAAAAACTGTAATGCTCTAGTTTAAGAAGCGAGAAGTAGGTTTAGTAAATAAGGATTGTTTTGAAATTTTCAAATAAGTAAATATAATGAGTTTACTAGCTATGTTTTAGGGTTGATATAGACAATTGGCAAAATAACTTGCTTGAATACTTGGACTGTATTGATTGCAAAACTGTTTTTGCAAATATGTAAGAGATTTTCTGTATATCCCATCTCCCTTCCCATCTGTAAGTGTTTAGGTGTTGGTTAACATCTTGAAGCCTCCACATAAAAGGCGTTACTCTGGCTTGGCAAGGGGGGGGGGCATTCTCATTGTAGGAGTAACTCTTGGGTACCTGTTTCCAGTAAGAATTTCCTGGTGTGATCTGCTCCTTAACAGTTTGAAACCTACCCATTGTCCTCAAAAGCCCAGTGACTTAACCACTTCACTGCTATAGAGGGCCTGTAGCACATAAGGGCTATCATTATCACCCTGATGCCCCATTCCTCTTCTCCAACCTACACTGGGTGATGGGAGTATTTAGATCTAGGGATGGTAGTACAAACGGCTGTTTAAGTGCAGCTTGCATAGTGAACATTCTTTTGCCATGTCCATAGTTATTTTAGGGAACATAAGAACCTAGAAGCTGAGATGGCAGCAAACAAAACCTCTGACTACTAGTTTCGATTATAGGGCTCTCAGTACACATGGACTATAAAGTGAAAAGAGAGCTGGTCAGAAATCATTCAACCCCTCTACAACGGCTTTCTTTTCTCTTTGCTTCTTTGGTTTAAGAGTACACAGCTGCAATGAAGATCTCTAGTAATGAGCCCTTTGCTCTTCCATGCTCCCTACCTTCATCAACACAGCTACGTCCTTCATGGCTCCAGATTTGATTCCAGAAGTACATCCTTTTTCCCCCTTTGGAATCAATACTAACTGTAAACAAGATGTATGTGTGTGTATATACATACATATATATATACACACGTGTGTGTGTATAAAATAAATGTTGGTTTTAAAAAGAATATCATTTATGAATTATCTCCTAATTGCCTGGGAGAGAATTCTCTTCAGCTACCACAATTTTTACAGCATCATTCCAAACAGTGAGCAACCTGCTACCTCATTTGGCTGCCTATGTTTTCCAAACAAAGACATGTATAAGCTCTGAAGTCAGTGTGTATGGTTTCAGCACTCAGCTCTGCCACACACTGTGTAACCCTTAGTCAAGACACTTAAGACTTTCCAAATATTAACTATTAGCAGATCTTATACATGGGCCCCGAGGCTTGGGAAAGCTAGAAACAGAGGATTCTTGTTAGACTGTAGCCTTGGTCTTGAAGAAGTATTCAAAGCTTCTCTCCTCTTGATCACTAAAGATGCCCTTCCTCTACTACCTCCAATACCATTCTTAGTATCTCTAGAACTGCTGCTCTTTGCTGCTTCACAAACTTCTATTCTGTGACTGACTGAATATGGATCTCCTAAGACATCTGGACCAAGAGGATACAAGAAGCTACTTCCCTAAACTCCTTACACGTACCACATAGCCTAGAAGCACTCTTCCTGACAAAACCTCTAAAGGACTTCAGCACTTGACCTCATCTCCTTACACCCAGTTCCTTCTAAGGGCATGTTCTGTGCACAGTCCACTAAATTTAGACCAAATTCTTTAAATTTCTCAATTCCAACAACGTCCATCTACATTCGAATTTGGCAATCTACTATGGCCATTTCTAGACACTGCAAGCTGCATTGCTCCTAAAGTCTTAAATTTCAATGTCCTGGTCCTTCATACTTAATTCTTGGCTTTATTCCCACTATACTCTCTCTTTGGTGCAATAAAGACCTCCAGTCCCTTGACCACTCTTTCTTCAGTTCTTTTGGCTTTGTTTTCTACCCCAATCAGGATCAGGACTATTGATGTATTACTTCTGCCAGGACTATCCAACCTCTTACCTCTTCCTCCATTCAAGCCAAGGAACAGTATTGGAAATATTACATAATCATGCCAATGGTGCCACTACAAGATCATGCTCTACTAACTCAGCTATGCCCTGAATGCTGATCAGTAATCCTTATAATCCTGCTGCTTAGCTCCTTCTCGCATTCTTCATCTCAAACCGTCACCATTTAACCTTGGTTTCCTACTTTTCCAAGGACTGCTATTCTGCACATTTGTTTCCTTTCTTCATGACAAAGAGCTCAACATTTCTACTTAGTAGTGGTCTAAGAGATGTCCTTTCTATTTGTAAAGCTAATATTTTGAACCTGTATTCTTGGGACCAGGCTCTGTCTTCTACTCAAACTTCTACCTCTTTAATGGGTACCTCCCCAGAATCCACAAATACTCAAGACTCATCCTAAAATCCTGCAAATAAGGGACACTGACCAATTTCTATTTCTTTCAAGCAAGATACTTAATTCATTGCCTTCACTTCCTTCGCTCATTCACCATTCGACTGAATATAACTAGACAAACATTCATTACCTAGCATCCACTAAAACTTCAAGATCAATGACCACCCAAGGTTAATGCCAGTATCCTTTTTATTCATAACAATCACCCAGTGGCACATGGCAGGACCAGCCACTCCTCCAGCTTCCATAATGCCCCAGACACTTACCTCTATTTCTGTTCCTCACCTAACCTAAACCTTCCTTCCCAAGTCATCTTTGCTGGTTTCTTTTCTTCTGCCCAGTAAGTGTTGGTGTTCCTCAGGGCTCTCTCCTTGGTGATGTATCTTTTCCTACATGTTTGCTGTTTCTTTCAAATTCCAGCAAAATGCAGTAAGTGCTCACTCTATCTCAGATTCTGAGCAAAATGTTCATGAGACAGAAGCCAAGATACTTATCCTCAAAGGATTAAAGCCCACAACTATAGTTTCAGACTCTTACAGTTGATCACCATTCCTCTCTGCCTTAATGACCTATAAGAACCTCAAATTCAGTTTTAACCTTTCTTTCAACCCTATTCCTTCTATCTTATCTTGGAAATATCACGAGTCACAATTACTCAGGCGGAAAACTTCCGAATTTTACAACACATACTATTTTTCACATCTTAACCCCTCTCTACCAAATCCTTCTCATTGGAACCTGAATATCCTCAATTTGCCTATAATTTGAAAAACTGGTTGGACTCCATGGCACCCTTCAGCTACCATTGTATCATTTCCTCTCTTTCACAACCACACTTTCCAAAAATAGGTGTTTTCACTTGCTCTCTACATTCCTCAAACTGCCTTCCACTCTAAGCAATTGCAAAGGTCACTACTTTCTTGCCACTAAATCCAAAGAATATTTTTACAATCCCCTTATCTCAGCAGAATGTGACACAACTTCACACACCTTAGTTCCATCCTACTTGTCTCATGATTTTTCCTATTTCTCTTTTAAACTACTTGGAAATACTGAGTTTCTCAGAGTTAAGCCTTGGGCCTTTTTCTATACATTCTTCCCCTAAGGAATCATCAATTCACAAAACAGCTTTTATCCTCACCTACCTAAATAGATGTCTTCAACCATTTATTGAAACCAAAAGCCTGAAATTTTTCTCAACTTCTATCCTCTTCCTCTTTTCCCATAACTCATGATCAAGTCCTGTCAGGTATTCTAGACCTCTCATCTGTCCACTTTACTCCTTCAACCATCGTCACTCTTCAAGACCGTATTCTCTCTTCCTGGACAATTTGAACAGCCTCCTTAACTATTCTCCTTGAATATTCCACTGGAATACTTCGTAACCAGAATTAACTTTTAAAACCAGCCTGGAATTTCCTCCAACTTTCCTCCCCTTATCTCTTTCTTTAGAAAAGTCTTTATTAACTGCTTTCCCTCATCACAGACTATATAGTACCGAATTCTCACTATATTGTAAATTCTTATAATGCCCTTAGCACTAGTAATTATAGTAATTGTATAGACTCTGACCTCCAGGAGAGCCAGAATCAAGTTCTCTTCATCTCCCATTTAAGCATTCGAGACATTTTTACTACCATTAAGTATGTACTATGTTAAAGGTACAAGATTAGATCCTTGGCTAGAGTTAAAAGTGATACCAACTTGATAAATGCTATCAAGGAAAGTGAATGTTATGATGGAGTAGTCAATAATGGAGCCAGAGGACTAAGGCTTGAAGAATGAGTAAGTTAGTACACAGTAAAATACAGCATCGCAAGCAGAAGGAACAGCTAGTCAGAGGGCCTTGAGATGTGAGAGCCTGGTTGGTCCAAGGAACTCAAAAGTAACCCTTGTGGCTAGAAGACAATGAGCAAAAGGAAAGCAACAAGATGTACTTAGAAAGATAAGCAGGCATCATAGTAAGACAAACCTCTTTTTTTAAATTCAAAGGGCAGTGTGAAAAAAAAGAATGTCCCTTCTCCACCCACTCACCCCCCAGACTCACTAAAATTACTTAAAAATTTTTAACCTGTTTGGTGGGGAATATTCTGCAAGAAAGCTCATATTATTATTATTAGGGTCTAGGGAAGAAATGAAGGTGATCTGGATGAGAAGTGGAAGGGTTCCTTTTTGCTTGAGGTAAAAATGACTATAATTGTGACCATAGGGAAAGGGTATGTATTGGTTACCATAACAGTAACCAAGCTTGAGAAACCTAGGTAGTCATTTCACTTATCCAGATAAGGAATACTGGGAGAGGAATAGATTGAAGAGGAGGTGGGGAAAGAAACAATGATTTGGAGGTAACAGGTTTAACTATGAGGTAGACAGTTGAAAACACAAGCCTGGAACTATGAAGTTTGTCTTAGAGGTATAAATGTGGGTGTGACAGGTACATTCATACTGAACTCGAGAATGGACTAAAGAGAGTGGACACACATACACAGCCAAGTTTAGACATTGAGAGGAATTAGGGTTGGAGTCAGTGATGCCAGAAAAGGTAAGGAGAAAACCAAGAATGAGTATTTCCAAGAGTACATCATCAACACTGCTGAGACAGTGGATGAGAGCAGAAAAGAACAGGGCAGCATAAAGAATGCTGATCCCGATGAGAGCAATTTCAGAGCAGTTGTGGAGATACATAAAGTGGTAGTAAATGGGAAAGGTCTGAACAGACAACTCAGATTAGATATGATGGGAACCAAATAAAATGGGTTATAGTTAGATGAAATCAAGTGACCACCTTCCCAACCCTTTCTTATAAGAATAGTAGCTATGAGGGTACAAGTGTAACTTGTTGAAAATGATCTAGTAAGATAAAGTCTGATGAAAACAGAGTACTTAACTGAAAGTTTTTGGCTGAGGAAGGATGGATTTTTGGTAAGAGCGCAGATACAAATTGGGTTTACAAATTTGGTGGTGCAAAGTGGAGACAGTTCCTATCAATTTTCTTGTATATATATATATATATTTTTTTTTTTTGCCAAAATATGATTAAAAGGTCACAGATGAGGGGAAAAGGAAAATTGGGGGAGGGGAGCGTATAAATAAGTTTGTGGAAGCAAATTATTACAATAAAATTACATAAAAATCGCCAGTTTTGAGCCTTTGAGATTATAAACTTGCTGTTGTAGTAATTTCTCCCCATTCAACCGCTCAATAGTAGACAGGTTTTTCAAATTGTTCCAAACCATGACCCAGAGAGGGGCATGGTCTGAGGATATGTGCAAAGGAATTCATGTAACAACGGGATCTAGTCTGTAAGCAGCTGAGGACAAGTTGAGCTGATGAATAGTGAGCAGGTGGTAGGACTAAATGATTAATTGTAATGAGGTAGAAGTATTTTTTAGTGGAGATATCTCGAGCAGGTGAGCTAGAAGTTTGTGACTGGACAAAGAGAATCTGAATTTCATTAAGGAAGTCATACATGTTTTGATTACGTCAAGGTATAGGGCTCCCTCTTATGGGGAGATCACTGAAATGAAGCACCTCTAATAAGCAAAATCACTGAGAAATAAAGCAGATACTATCATTTTGTTTATTAAGAGGTAGTGTTGGGAGGCACAGATAATAATATAAAAATTAAAAACAGTAGGAACCCTGGGTGGCTCAGTCAGTTAAGGGTCTGACTCTTGATCTCAGTTCAGGTCTTGATCTCAGTGTCATGAGTTCAAGCCCTGCACTGGGCTCCAAGCTGAGTGGAGCATACTTAAAATTAAAAAAAAAAAAAAGTTAATAAAAAGTTATAAAAAGACATGTGAAATCTATCAATCAATTGGAATGGATAAATTGGCCAATTAGAAAAAAAATTACCATCTGTAAACAGCTGATACAGCTGTTCTGGTGTACACAACGGCTGATTATCAGCCCCAGTTTAATAAAATGCCATTTTAGAGGAGTGTTTCCTAACATGTGTTCCTTAGAACACTAAGTCAGTAGGATAGATATAAGTATTAGTATTTAAAATGAAAAATATTTTCATTGCCAGTATGAAAAACTCCCACTTTAACAGTTAACATTTTCTGTACAGAGCTTTGTCTTTAATATACTAATGTTCACTGGATTAAGAGAGAGCTATAACATGCAGTTTAGAAAACTTTGATCACAGACCTCACCTTCCAACTTGTGGATATCTCACTACAATAAACATTTTGAAAACAGTTGTCTTACTGCTCTACTCTTTCTCAAATGTTACCATTCTTTCTTCTGGACCCCACCACTTTTTTTTTTTTTTTTTGGCCTCAAGTCTCTCTGCTTTTAGTCTCTAACTTTTCCCATCTACCCTATATACAAACTGTTCAACTGACCAAACTGTTCAACTTAAACACACTCAGTAACCACCCAATAAATCAAAACTGAAAACTATATGGCATACAAGAACTTTCATGATCTGGCCCGTTTGCCTCTTCAGCTTCTCTAACCCTGTATTTTTCCACATAAACCCCTTGTAATGCTGCAAATGCAATATGTTGCTTCTCATATCTCCATATGTAGAATTCCCATTTCCCCTATGACCATCCAAAGACTATTCATTCATTCCTCTCTCAAGACTCATCTTTTCTACACTTTCATAAATACCCTCCCCCAAAATAGAGCATTCCCTCTTTGATATCTCTAGCTGTAGTATTTATGTAGTCTTAACAGCTATAGCAAACTGTGTTTGCTTACCTGATGATCAAAAAATTGCCTTGCTAAAACTCAATCGCTGTCTAGCCCTTTCAAATAATTTAGCTATGCTGAATTTAACACTGCTTGAAAATTTCCCAATGGTTACCATTTCACTTAACACGATGTATTTTGAATATGTTCTGTTCTGTAAGATTCAAATTCTTTGGATTTAAAACAGGGAAAAAATCCATTTTTCAATGATAAAAGCTTAGGTAAACTGAATCTACAGGAATAAAATATCCCAATAGACTAAGGAAAAGCATACCATGATAAATATATGCTTTGTGATTCCTTTTTCATACTTAAGCATTACATTCCATATCAAATTTTACCAACATGCTGTTCTATAAATTCATATTTTATACCATAATTTGAGTTTTCTGTTCCATGCTAAAAAGCCCACTCTTCCATAATTACTTTTAGCATATAGTACCTGGAATATAAAAAAAAAAAAAATTAACTCAAATGTTGGCAAACTTTCTCCTGATTATGTAGAAGAACAATTACAGAAATGTCTAGGGGCCAATTTTCTTAAGCTAATGAGCAAAAGAAAAGCCCCAATCCACTGGTATTTTCACCTAACTGTGGCTCATCACTACATTTATCAGAAATAAATCTACTTGCTACTGCACTATTTAGGGCAGTTTGCCAAAGGCCTATCTTTAAGAGCTAGGTCAACTTCCAAGAAAACTCTACGGAAACATTCAGTTGTTAACAAAAATTTAATTTTAAAATTATTCAGAGTTAAGTTATTGTTAATTTAGAAAAAAAACATGTATTAATCACCCATAAGAACAACTTTTATTTTAATAAATAACAGTGGGCTTGCCAAAGGGAAGGGATTTTAATGTGTCAAGTTTTATGCATATTGGTAATAAACCTTAAGGAGGTGAAACCAACTATTCAATATAACCCATTAGGCCCTAAAAATAAAACTACAATACTTCAATAAAACTTAAAAAAATATTTTCCAAAAGAAAATAATTCACTCCTTGACCATGCTTATTTATTCAGAGTACCAGCAATTTCAGTTAAGTGCTTCATTTGTCCTGCAAATCTGATGTTGCACAGGGAATATACACATTTTCATATTATCACAACATCGGCAATATCTCAGGCTAATAATATTGTGAATGCAACTGGCTTATAACAAACACAAAGTCAAAAATCAATGCTACTATATATGGCAAACAGAAACAAAAGTAAATCTGAGAAGATGTTTTCTTTTGTTTCTAGTACTGATGTTAGTTGGACTTCAAACGAAGGTCCTAAACGCTCCTGAAATAACCTCTATCTCGGGCCATGAATCCACAGTATAAATATGGTGAATAGAACTAACCTATAGGAGCTAACTATATGCTGAATAACCAAAATAATCAATTATGACAACTAATACTGCTCTGGAAGACCAATCTAATGAAAAAAGTATCATTAGATATGGTGGGAAAATACAAATCTGTACAATCTAACATCTATAAACAGTAAAATCAAAACATCCAACTTCCTTATAGAAAGTGTTTCATCTATGTAATTATAAATGTTAAGAACTCTTGCATTTTATAAACACAAGATGGGCTCACTTTGATGATACCAATTTTAAGATTTATAAAAATGTTTAAAAAAATCTTTCCACAAAAGTTTATACAGTTTAAAGCTATACACCAATCTATAAATCTCAGAAAATGGAAAAAAAAACTTTATAAGATCACATGTATAAAACAAGAAATGAAATGTGATTTTATTTAAGGCAATACTGGGCTACTTCACAAATCACCACCTCAAATATTTACACTGCTCCACACTACTAGTTTCTATCACATTCACAAAGAATTTTTTTTAATACCAAATGTTTAAAATCTTTGACGTAGTAAATTCTTTATTCACATTTCCATTATATTTCATGGAATCATAATAACTATATCCAATTAGAAGCATTGAAAAAAAACTGTAGCTATAGGAAACTGCTAAAGAACCTGCTATAATTTCACATGAATACCATCCCCAAAATCCTAGAGGATAAATTTACAAAGCAGAGCAAGGTGTTGATATAATGTGCCTACTTTGTGAAAAGTAATTTTGAGATCATCTTGTAAATAAATGTTTTATGTAAAAATCAATGAACTATGGCAGAGTTTCTACTTTTAGCTCAAAAATTTCTTAATTTAAAATGAACAGTTTTAAAAACTTGATCACTTAGTTAAAAATTAAAATTCCAAATATAAATGTGTCATTTAATAGTTTAGACTTACACACTGCTGGTGGCAGCAAATGATTTACAATAATAAATATATACAAAAAAGATATCTACAAACAAAGAGTACTGTTCTACATGAGCAGTGACCTGGTGAAACATATCAATCACACAGATAATTCAGTTTAGTTCATGGAAAGGGCAACTGACTGATAGAAATCTGAGGTGTAGCTCAACTATTTACAATAACTGAAGTATTGATTCTGTTCCTCAAGTCCCATAGGGATAAAAAAAAAAAAGTTTTACATGACAAATGTCATGTTTTTTTTTTTTTCCATTTTTCCTTTTTTTGGCCAGGTTAATTCATGTCAACAACAAAAATTAATGAAAAAGTTTCACAATTCTAACATGCATGATGGCTTCCTATTTGAAATAAAACCATAAATGATGTATTTATAGTACATTAGTTATCAGTACTGCCCTCTCCCTGTTGCTTTACCCAAACTAATTTCTTTCATAACAGACACATCTGGATCATTTGAATGTACTTCAAGTTTTTTCAGACTGACGGTAGGTTTCATTTCCTGAAGCTGTTTTAACACAAGTTCAGTGCAATCTTTAAGAGTCTTGTCTAAAACAATTTTTACATTATCACTGCACTGAAGCTGTGATGGATTGGCAAACTGTACAAAGGTTTCACTTTCTTTACAAGAACATACATGATTTCCACTAGTCACAGCAGTCTTGTCAATATTTTTTCTTGAATTTGAATGGGATCCTTTCTTATTTCCACTATTTGGATGGTCTTTGTCAGAATTTTTCTTCTGCTTCACTGCAGACTCTTCAAGAAACTTCAGAAATGATACTTCAAATCCCATTGGTTTAAACGAGCTCCAGTCAAAAGATGCAGGATGCTCCTCCGTAGTTTGAATTGCAACAGCAGTTTCTTCTTCTTTGTGAGTGCTACTTAACTCAACTGCTGATGTTGGTTCAGCTTTTTCAACTTTCCTCTTTTTATTTTGGGAGACATTTTTTTCCTTATTAACTCTCTTCAAATTACTTGTTTTTTGTTTTTCTGACTGGCAGGGGTTATTTTCCTGAAAATTATTACTTACATTTGAAGAGGTTTGAGCTTGGGTCTCCACACTTGCATTGTCTTCATTTATTAATTTTGTAATAAATAATTCTGTCAGCTCATCCATTTCGTCTTTTTCATTTTTTTCAATTTCCCTCTGTGGAACTGTAGCTGTTCTGGAGTTGTCACTGCTCTCTGATACACATGCGTCAGAATTTTTCACATCACTCTTATCAACCTCTTGATCAGAAGTTTCCTTTAATTGTGAGTTGCAACACCGCTTGAAGACAATGAGAAGATTACGGTGTTGTGACGTAAATGCCTTCGATAACTTATGGCATTTATAATGTCTAATTATATTGCTTTCACTTGTAACAACTGATGTACACCCCTTTATCATACATGGATACTGGGTTACAAATCTGCTTGTACACTCAGACAAGGCATCGTTCCTAGCCTTTATAGAATATACATGCTTTCCACGTTTCAGAGAATAAGGTTTATTTTCTTCAATCTGCACAATTTTCGCAGTCTTGTTTTCTAAATTATTTTTTTTCTTTCGTTTTGTCTTAGGCATTTTGATTCCTTCCTTTCCAGATTTGTGTTTTGTCCCCCGATGTTTAGACTTTGTCTTTTCTTGGTTTGCCTTGCTTGATATATTTTCCTGACCAGGTGTTAATCTTCTTGGTCGAATCAAATGAGCTTTATGTTTGTCATTATGCTTATTAAAAATGTGTCGGAGGAGATTTGACCGAGTTGCATATATACGGTCACAGCCTTCACAGTCACACTTGTATATACCATCTTCTTCAGTTTTATTTCCCCTTATCCCAATTCCATGATCTGCCTCAAGATGAACAACATAGTTCAAATATGTAGTAAACGAAGATTTACACTCTAACTGGTCACATGGAAACTTCCCAACATCCACAGAAGCAGTCATACTTTCAATTTCCTCAGGAGTCATTTCATGAAGTTTCATGTAGTGCTGGATGAGGCCAGTAATTGCTTGAAAGATTCGAGAACAGTCACTCACCTGACATCGAAATTCTTTCACAGTTTGTTTAGTTTCAATCTCTTCACTTTCTTTACCAGCTTCACTTTCCTCTTCAATTTCTGCAGAAAATGCAGGTAGATCTGATTTGTGTACAGCCTGGTAATGCAGAATTAAGTTCTGCTGTATAGTGAAAGCAGCAAAGCAACCTTGGTGAACACATCGATAAGGTCTGTAGGGACTGTATCTTGTTGGAAACTCAAGGGAGTGGGAAACTGGCTTCTTGCGTTTTTTCTCCTCCTTTTCTTTTTTATGTCTCCTAATTTTCCGCCCTTTGGTTTGTATGTTTGTGAGAGAATTTATATTACATTGTTCTGAAGTATCTGTAATCACTTGCAAAGAACTTTCTGTTTTTTCAGGACTTTTTTTTTCTACAAGTTGTTTTTCTGGGTTAACTGCTGTATTACTGAGGACATTTTCCTTCATTGCTCCCAATTCTAAAGCAGGCTGGAACTCCCTTTTATTTTCCTCTGTCATAGTTAGCTGTCTTTTTTGTTGTGAAATTCGTGGGGCTGACAAATTTTCACTCTGAGATTTTCTTCCATAAGGCCTTTTTATTTTTAACTTCACCATTTCTTCTGTTGTAAAATGATGGACCAATTGACAGTGTGCTCGGAGATTAGAATTTCTTGTAAATGTTTTTGTACAGGTAGGTACTACACATTTAAATGGAGCAAATTTCAACTGATTCTTCTTAATTTCAAGAATCATCTCTGGAGTGTACTGATGAATCTTACCATAGTGCTTGAATAAAGCATCCTTTGTCATAGCACTATAATTACAACCTTGGTTTTGACACACAAAGGGTTTATTAACTTTGTCACTGAACTGAATGTTACTTATCATTTCAGAAACTGGCTGAACAACTGTGACATTTGGGATTGGTTTAATGGGAGTGGGAGTCAGTGTCACTGATGTGTTTATTAGTACACACTGAGATGCTGGAGTGGACAGGTCATTTTCTAATTTTAATTTCTGTAAGCCTTCTAAAATTTCCTGTATTTGATCCTCCTTATGTAATACTTCAGACTGAGGAATGTTACTTTTCGTTGGCATGACACCTATGAAGGAGGAAAACTGCGAAGAATCAGATAACTTGCTATTCTGTACAGTGTTTACTGAGGGAAGCTGAATGTTATAATTTATTTGAGCACTCTGTGATGTTTCAGCAACACCCTGAGATCCACTTTTTACCTCAAGTATTTGAGAATTCATAGCACTTTTAATAATTTCAAGAGTCTTTTCAAAGTTTTGCATAACATTGTCTTCAGAAATCTGCAAATCAGAATTTATTGAAGTTGTGCATGAATTCAAAGCCATCATTTGGGAATCACCATTTTCAGTTTTTAATGTTAACGGAGCTAACACTGTATGGGACTCAAGACTAGTTTTAAAGTTTTCTTTCACATCAGTAATAAATAACTGATTGTCAACATTATTTAATTTCTGTGCTAGGTTTTCCACCAAACCCTGAGGCTCACAATTTGGAATTACATTCGAATGGAGGTTAGTAGTTGGTATCTCAATACTCTTTGCTATAAGTCCCATTGCTGTTAAGTCACTTGTTACCAAGTTCTGGGAAGCATTAGGTGCAATTAGGGGAGGGGCAACTTTCTTTCTTCTCTTTGAAGCACTGTTTCCCTTTTTATTTAAATGACTGGACCTTGTGTTCTGAGGACCACTTATAACTGAAACACGTGAACTGTTACTGGTAAAATTTTGTGATGGCCCACTAGAATTAGGGAATGAACTAGAACACAAACCATTTTCAACAGTCTTCAGTAGTAAGTCATTTGTTGGGAAAACAGGTAAACTGCTGCATTCCTCAATGGAGGATGTTTTGGAGTTTGGTGTCCTATTCTGGTTTGTCAGCAGGGAGCTTGGGTGGCATACAGTCTGCAACAGGGGTGGCACAGCTGGGTTTGGCATCACTGCTGCATTTACTTGTGCTGCATCTGAAACACAACCTGCTGGAACATGAGAAAGTATTTCAGCACCCTCAAACGTACTGGGAATGCCAGCAGTTTCCAAAGCTTGTTTAATAATTTCACTTCCTTCTTGACTAACACTGGTACTAAAGCTAGTCACACCAGTCCGGGAAAATGTATTTGGTAAAAATGTTGATGAGCGATTTTCAGCAGCAAGAAGTTGCAGGAATGACGGATCTTTAAAACATGCTTCTGGGTTGAAGGTAGACTGTTGCGGCTGCGGCAAATTTACTGCATTTGTGGAGAGAATCATGCTGGCAAGAAGAGAAGGCTGTCCATTATTCTGTAGAAGTTCTTGAGCAATTTCTGCTCCATCCAGTGGTTTACAATAAGATCGCTTAGACAAGTGCCCACCCAGAGATCTGGGATTAGTAAAAGCCCTATAACACCTGCTACAGATAAATTTCCCATCTCTGATAATTGCAGGCCATTTAGCCCTTTTGTTGTGCTTGGGTTTTCTTTCCTTCCCATTTGGGCCCCGCCCACGGTCTTTTTTAACTTTTTCAGGTGCAGACTGTTGGGCACTGGTGCTATTAAAGTCATTTGCAACATTGACTTGTGAAGGAAAAACTGCATTTTCACCATTGCCTCCCTTTAGAAAGGAGGAATTGGTGTTTCCTTCAATCTGTGAGGAAAAATGATTTGTATTATTTTCCAGTTGGGAAAAAACAGAATTAGCGCCACTATCTGCTGGTGAAGGGAAAAGAGACATTGAACTGCTTTCTGCAGGTAAAGGAAGGAAAGGATCTGAGCCACTGTCAATATTCAAAGGCAAAACTGTTTTGGTTAGATCTTCCATTTGTGCTGGCAAGGTAGGAGTAGATAAATTTTCCATTTGGGAACATATAATCCCACCACCTTGTTCATTTTTATCCTGAGAAGGTATATTTGGATTTATGACACTTTCCACTGACGGCAACAGTGGAGCTGACACACTTGCTAAATGAGCTGGAAAAATGGAAGGCGACATGTGCTGCAACTGATTTGAACAAGTAGGATTCCCGTTGGCTTTGGTCTGTGGTGTAAAAAATGCATTGTTAGAGCTGCTCACCTGTGATGGCAAAAAATAAACAAACTTGCCATTATTTGGTGTATTTAAGTTGTTTGATTTTTGACCTTTTTTACTTTTGCGCTGCATTTTAAATGCAGCATACTGGTCAGGGTGTGCTGTCTTCATGTGTTTCCCAATACTCTGTGAAGAATTATAGGTTCGAGTACATCCTTCAACCTGGCAACTGAATTTCTGACCTGGTGCTTTTGGAGGCACTGATGGAGTTCCTAAAGAACTACTTAGGTTGGGCTGTGATGGAACAAATGTGATACTTTCCAATGTCTTAAGAGGTAAATTATAAAGACTGGATGATGTTTTAACATTACCTCCACATTCAAACTTAGAAGCTGGTAAACTGTTTTGAAATCCTGCCTGGTTTTGCACAGAAAAGGTCATCAGGTTGTTCACTTGTCTTTCTAAGTTTTGTGGGGTAAGGTCACCTATTTTGAGGGTTTCTGAATTTACTAAAGAATTCTGAGTAATCTGGGCTTCATTAAAGCAATCCTGTTCTTTTCTTTCTTGAAAACCTGGACGACACAAATCATTACAAGTATCTTCAACCGGTGTGTGCAAGTTTGTGACCAATGATTCACCAGTGCCTTCCACAGTTGAGTTTTCTTGCTTTCCGAAGTTATCCTCAATCCCCTGATTGAGGGACACTTTAATGGACACAGCTACTTCACTGGCCTGAAGGAGAGGAGTAGTCACTGGGTTTTCCAAGCCATTTGTCAATGGTCCATCAGCTTGCCTGAGCTCTGATACAGAAATCTGGTCTTGTTTGGTCACAGCTGATTCTGTTTTGCTTTTATCCCAAGCATCACTTCTATCTGCTGGTAAGGTGTTTTCAATGTTATTTTCTGAAGGAAGCAGAGATCTCTCTTTTTCAATGCTCACTTCTGTGTTCTGATTCACTTTAGAAGGCTGAACACAATCTCCAGGTGAATTAAGATGGTCTTCCGGAGGCAGCACTTTTTCAGGAGTACTGTGATCATCCAGATGCTTTTCTAGTTCACTCTGAGAACGATACACTTTACCACAACCTGTGAACTTACAAGTGTAAGTATTATAATGCTGTGCTTCATGATCATATAGTAAGTAAGCTTCTGAAAAAATTCTGCCACATTTAGGAAACATACACTTTGCTCTAAAAACTTGATGTTCCTTTCGGTGTGTTAAGAGCTCTGCATAACTATTAAAACCAGCCTTACATTTCATCTGTATACAGATATATGGTTTACTGCCACAGTGCATTTGTAGGTGATCATTAAGATGAGTAACACTTACAAAATGCCGTCTACAGTACTGGCAAATAACTTTTTTGCTTTGCATTTCAAGAAAGCGCTTGGCATCTTCATTATCCTTATGCCCCTTTACATGAGCAATTAAATTTTTAAAGTACTTAAAGCCCTTTTTACAAAAAGTTACAGGGCAATTGAATTCATTAACGGGCACTGGTTTCTGGACTGGGATCACTTCTGGCTCATAAGATTTATCTTTGTCATCATTCTCATCATCTGAACCATCATTGTCATTAAATACTATGAAATCTGTTGAATACAGACTATTCTTTTTTATAGGCCGCTGCTCCTGCTTGGTCACAGCATTAGTCTTCTGATTCTCATTAGTAGTTGTGATTTTAGGTGGCCTCCCCAATCTTCTTAATGGTTTCATAGCTGCTAGTCTCTCTTTACTAGATTGTTTAACATGCAATGTGACATGAGGGACAAAAGTTTCTTTAGAATTGAAGTTCTTTGCACATATAGGACAACTGTAAATCCCATCTTTGTAATGTTTCTGAGCATGTCGTACTATTCTATGACCAAGGAATTCTTTGTCACACAGCACACAATACTGCATGTAGGCTTGCCAATTCCTAAACCTAGCAGATATAAATCCTCTCTCTCTTAATTGTTTTATCTCTCTCTTCTTCTGCTTTTCATCACAGAGGTCTTTGAGAAGGCCAGAATTAGCACCAACTCCACCAGAAAGTCCATTTACAGAAGTTTCTTTAATATCTTCCTGGTAGTCTACTACTTTCTCATAAACTTCACTGTCGTTTAGTTCATCTATTGAAGACACAATGGATGCTTCTTCCCCCATTAATGCAAGACATTGTCGTTTTAAGGTTTTCCAATCCCAGAATTCTGGATCAAAGGGCCACTGAGTTTTCAATACAAGTAAGAGCTCACAGCGTAGAGAATTTGGTATTGGAAGATTCTCTTCATCGTATTTCTGATCTGGCTGGTTATACAACATTTCCACAGCATAATATGCATCTACCGTAGGCTCAATAAGAAATTCACTCAGTTGACAAGCACGTTTAACTTCCAGATCATCAGGCAACAAGCACGAAATGGTCTTGCAAATAGATATTTTCACTTCAGTATTTTCTGTCGATTCCAAACGAAGGGCTTTTACACATAGTTCTATACAGGTGGCAAGTCCAGCCCCTTCAGTCTGTGAAAAAGCAAACAGGAAATGTTAATTTAATCTACACTTAACCAACACATACAAGTGAATTTAGTTATTTTTAAATTGAGGTTTGCTTTTCTCAAATTTTACAATAGCAACATATGAAAAACTGCCTCTTATAAAGCACTGTAGTTGAGTTGTGTGTGTGTAAAATGAACTGTAAAGAATAGCAGAAAAAGGATAAGCACTGGGAACTAAGACAACACCTGGGTATAAAATCATCTAATATAATTAGGCAAACTTGGAAGTTATTACCATCTCTAACTGTTCATAAAAGAAAGAACAACATAAACTTCCTAAAACTGATGTATTAATGACAGTTATGTTTTTTAAGTGTCTGATATAGGACAGCATAATGTCTGGCACATAGGAAGTGATCGATAAATGTCAACTCTATCACAAATCTCATTTCCTAAGTTTGTATTTATAGTCCTTCTCAAACAAAAAACCTCTTAACCCAATTACAGAACTGAGAATGTCCCTCTATTTCCTAACTTACTAGTAATGAAAGGAGATTTTCACTTTTAACAGAATAATCTGATCCTTCATGGGGGGAAGGGACTCTTAGTTCTATCATACATTGGCTGAATGCCAAATCCTCTACCTCACTGCTGAAACATCTTAAAAATGAGGAGACACAATAAATGTTTTTCCTTTTGAATTAGCATTTTTTAAGTTTGTTTATTGAGAGAGAGAGAGCACATGGGGAGGGAGGGGGAGGGGGAGGGGGAGAGAGAGAGAGAGAGAGAGAGAGAGAGAGAGAGAGAGAGAGAATCCCAAGCAGGCTCCAGGCCATCAGCGCAGAGCCTGACATGGGGCTCAAATTCACAAACCATGAGATCACATAACCTGAGCTGAAACCAAGAGTTGGATGCTGAAGTGACTGAGCCACCCAGCTGTCCCTGAATTAGCATCTTGAACTATTATTACAAGATAGCACTAATGATGGTAAAAGTCATTTGAAAATATATGTAGTGAAGAGATAAAAAGTGGGTTTTTAAAGGACTAAGAGAACATAAATATAAGAAATAAGCCAACTGTAAGATGTGGCCACATTCATGGGGAATGGAATATGTATTAGATAGGTTCAAAAGGCAAGAAAAAAACAGGTTAAAAAAAAAACCTCATAGGGTCTGTATTTTCACAGGCTAAGAAGGAAATTTTTTTTTTTTTAAACTAAAACAGAAGCTTAGATTTGTAGACCAAAAGGAAAGTGAAGGGAAGATAAATTGGCCTTGACTTTAGGAAAAGGCAAAGACCAAGAAGAAAATGGACAAGAATAGATATGAGACCTATATGAAAAAAAATTTTTAATGTTTATTTATTTTTGAGAGAGAGAGAGACAGAGCACAACCAAGGCAGGGGCAAAGAGAGGAAGACATAGAATCTGAAGCAGGCTCCAGGCTCTGAGCTCTCAGCACAGAACCCAATATGGGGATCAAACTCACAAACCACGAGATCATGACCTAAGCCGAAGTCAGATGCTCAACTGACTGAGCCACTCATGTGCCTGAGACCTATTCTTAAAAGTGACAGTAAAGAAAGAACAAGGAAAGAGGTGGGACCATATGGTTGTCTCTAGCTTTCAC
The DNA here is from genome assembly GCF_003009895.1 of Hyaena hyaena. Classification (NCBI taxonomy): domain Eukaryota; kingdom Metazoa; phylum Chordata; class Mammalia; order Carnivora; family Hyaenidae; genus Hyaena; species Hyaena hyaena. The sequence goes on along the minus strand of NW_024081452.1, from coordinate 430,415 downwards.
ATCAAACCTGTATAGTTATTTTATACTATTCCAAGAAAAATCTGAGTCAGAAAACTTTTACAATAAAAAAAAACATTTGTACGTCTTGTTACATGCTTTAGGGGCTACTTCTAATAATGCACAAATATGATGATCGTGTTTATCAGACAGACTAGTAAATATGTAGAGGACGAGAATTCTGGAAAAGGCTGTAATTATTTTAAAAATTCAGGAAATGACTGAGAAAGGACTTTAAGAAAGGATTCAGGATATAGAGGTTTCATGGATGAAGGACATCTATCTACTTTGAGGAAGATGACTGTAACTATTCTCTGTCACATGAATGTTGATCTCTTTCTCTATAAATGACAAAAGTAGATTCAAAAGCTCTACCTATTGCTTAGGAAATGCAACTAAAATTATTTCAGAGAGAAACTCAACTGACATTTCTATTCTAATACAGTCTGCTACTGGATTCAAGGGTACATTTCAACTCATTAAGCACAAATAGCTTTGAATAAATTTGCTTTAAAAACATCTTAATGTTATAATTAAATGTGTAATCTTAAATCATGGCAACAAAACTACAACAAAATTTTTATTCTTATGAGTTTTCATCTTTGTGTATGTGACTGAAAATTAAGTTTATAGGTGATACTCAAATCATAAACTGGTTATACAGTAAGTGCATTTATTTTTTTATTAATTTTTAAATTTTATTTATTTTTTAAGTATGCTCCATATCCAGCATGGAGCCCAATGCAGGGCTTGAACTCCCAACCCTGAAATTAAGACCTGAGTGGAGATCAAGTGTCCAATGCCTAATTGGCTGAGCCACTCAGGTGTCCTTATAATAGTCATATTTTTTAGATTTTTAATATTTGTTTTTGAGGGAGTGAGCATGCGAGCATGGGCACAAGCATGAGCGGGGGAGGGGTAGAGAGAGAGGGAGACACAGAATCTGAAGCAGGCTCCAGGCTCCGAACCGTCAGCACAGAGCCAACTTGGAGCTCGAACTCACAAACCACGATATCATGACCTGAGCTGAAGTCAGATGTGCTTAACTGACTGAGACACCCAGGTGCCCCTATAGTAAGTGTTTTTAAAGAGGAGTTTGAATTCACAATTTTCCAGAAGTATGTAATTAAACAATTAGCCTATAATAATCTACTTAATCAATAACATTAGTTAATAAAAGTACTGATAGCGCCATCTTGAATTTAAGAGTCAAATTTGCTTGAACTTAAGTGCTAAAAATTCAGAGAGAGAAATAGAGACTCACCCACACCCCCCAGACAGTGGTCCAGCACCAGGCAACCTTCTGAAAAATACAAGGTTTTATATTTGGGTACTACCCCCCCACCTCCACTTTTCTGTTCCTCTCCACTAACTGCCTAGGATCCTTGACCCAAAGCTACCTTAGGCTTACAAACTGATTAATTTCCCCATGTACATCTTATTCAGCCTTTCTCCATCCATGCATACCATGTTTTGCCCTGCTTTAAAATTCTTGAGGGGCGCCTGGGTGGCTCAGTTGGCTAAGCATCTGACTTCGGCTCAGGTCATAATTTCACAGTTTGTGGGCTCGAGCCCCACATCAGGCTCTGTGCTGACTGCCAGCTCAGAGCCTGGAGCCTGTTTCAGATTCTGTGTCTCCCTCTCTCTCTGACCCTCCCCTGTTCACGCTGTGTCTCTCTCTCTCTCTCTCAGAAATAAATAAAACATTAAAACAATTTTTTTTAATTCTTAAACTGTTACCTTTGTATTTCAGAATTAAATATATATTCTTAATTTTTAATACATAAAAAGGCCTTCACAATCTTACCTCATCTGGTCTAGACTAATCTTTTTATCTTTTGCCCTAACCAAATAGCCTATGTTGGCAAAGTAAGGTAACGACAGATCCCTAAATACACCATTCTCTCATTTGTCTTGATACCACTTGTGATACTTTGATATAAGAAGAAATACATATTTTTTCATCCAGGGTTCCCAGCACATAGCTCCTAAAACCTTTGTAATTTCCTAAATGGTAAGAGCTATAAGGGATCCTTTTGTTCCCAGCTCCTAAAATAGCTCCAGAGCCTTAAACTGTGAAACAGGTGTTGTTATTAATAAGGCCCTTTTAACCACAAAGGAGTTTGTTAATGAGGTAATTTTTGGAAAGCCCCCAGATAACCACTGGATGGTGACTGGTAGCAGGGGAACAAACCTGTGATTATCGAGGGTTGGAACTTTTAGCTCTTGCTCCCACCCACACCTCGAAGGGAGGGAGATGCTGGGCTCTGAATCAATCACCAACACTGGGCAATAATTTCATCAATTGGGCTTATGTAATGAAGCCTCTATAAATACCCAAAAAGAACAGGGTTCAGAGACCTTCTGCACTGGTAAACATGTAAAGATCTGGGAAGGCAGCTTGCCCTTTCCCCCATAACTTGCCCTGTGCATCTCCTCTTTCATCTGGCTCTTCCTAAGTTGTATCCTTTTATAATAGGGTATATATAGGTAAACTGCCTTCCTGAATTCTGTGAGCCACTCTGGCAAACTAATGAAATCTGAGGAAGGGGGCTGTAGGAACCTCTGATTTTAGCTCGTTGGTCAGAAGCACAGGTGACAAACTGGACTTATTAGCATCTCAAAGGGTGTGTGTGGCAGTCTTGTGGGACTGGGCCCTTAATCTGTGAGATCTGTGCTACCTCCAGGTAAACAGTATCAGAATTAAGTTGTAGGATACTCAGCTGGTGTCCAGAGAATTGCTTATGTGGAGAAAATCCCCACACATTTGATAACCAGAAGTATTCAGTGAGTAGTGAGAAGAGAGAAGTTTTTTCTTTATATTACTTTACATGTTTTTCTATTACCAGGAACACTTTGCCCTCCCCTTCTGTCTGGCTATCACTCAGAGTCAAAACAGACAAGTGGGTTAGATGGCTCATCTGTTCCTGTGTCTCCATCAATAGAGTGAAAACCATAAGAATAGAGATATATTTTTCAACCTTTAAATTCCAAAGATCTAGGAAAAATCAAGAACTGGCCAGTAGTCTTCAACAACTCCTGGAATTTTGTTTTTTAAATTTATTTTTAAATTTTAATTATTTATTTTTAAATTTATTTGAGAGAGAGAGAGCACACAAGTGGTGGATAGGGGAGGGAGAGGGGAAGGGAGAGAGAGAGAGGGAGGGAGGAAGAGGGAAGAAGAGGGAGAGAAGGAGAGGGAGACAGAGAGAGAATGAATCTTAAGCAGACTCACACGACCCCAGGATCATGACCTGGGTCAAAATCAAGAGTCAGATGCTAAACCAACTGAGCTACGCAGATGCCCAACTCCCAGCATTTTTAAAGAGGGCCACTAGTGGGGCGCCTGGGTGGCTTAGTCAGTTAAGCGTCCGACTTTCGTTTAGGTCATGATCTTGCAGTTCGTGGGTTCGAGCCCCGCGTTGGGCTCTGTGCTGACTGCCAGCTCAGAGCCTGGAGCCTGTTTCAGAGTCTGTGACTCCCTCTCTCTCTCTGACCCTCCCCTGCTCACGCTGTCTCTCTCTCTCTCTCTTAGAAATAAATAAAACGTTAAAAAATATATATACTAAAAAAAATAAAGAGGGCCACTAGTTAATTCAAATCACTAACACTGAGGCTAAAATGCATTATGTGAAAAATGAGGAGACTAGAACCTAGTCACTACCGCATTAATTTTAATGTCTCTTTTGGTCCTAAAGCAATAATAATCTAGGATTCTAGTTTTAAGATAAAACCTCTGCTTGATCAGGTTTAAAAAGCAAAAACAAAGGGAAAACATTTTTATGCAATGGGAAACAAGATTTTTGAGGCAGAGTAATTAGCACGTTCCAAGTTATTCTTGTCAATAGGTGTGCTCTCCTGGCCAACTCTCTAAGCTATTTTTCATGCTTTTAACTGCTTTATACAGGTACTTTACTTCTGTATCCAAAGTCTCTCCAGAAAGCACCACTCAACAGAACTGTGATGATGGAAATGTTCATTATGCTATTCAATATGGTAGTCCCTAGCCACATGGAGCTCCTGAGCCCCTAAATTGTGGCTACTGGCTACCACAATGGACAGTGTAGCTCTTGTTCAAGTTTTTCCCCTCTCCAACACAATCTCCTTGTGATAGGGGTGTTAAGGTTGAGGGAGGAGAATCACTCTTACTTACTGTCCTTAATTAATCTAATTAAGAAATGAGAGGCCCTTGGGTAGCTCAGTCAGTTGAGCATCTGACTTGATTTCAGCTCAGGTCATGGAATCAAGCTCCACACTCAGCATGGAGCCTGCCTCTCTCTCTCTCTCTCTCAATAATGAAAATAAAATAAAATTTTCAAAAGTTTTACACAAAGTGGTTAGAATTATCAGGTGGTCAACAGAAAGTCGAGATTTATACCCAATTTGGCTTCTGATTTCAAGCTCCTCCTACTTTGCTACACTGCTCTTTAAGTGAGACATAAAGCAGTGGCACAACCTATATTTTAAAATTGTACATTAAATTTTTAAGAAACTTACTACTGTTTATTTTTTGTTTACTGCAACACTACCCCATATAGAAAATGGGAAATCAGAATGAATTAACAAGGCTGACAGGAAAAACTGGAAAGCAGAAGGATTCATTCCTGTCCTTTACTTTGAGAAATTCTCTTCTCTTGAAAAGAAGATATTTTAGGAAAAAAAATGAAGATATATGTAAGATTTACTGACCAACTATAGATTTACAAAGTTACTTTTAAAAGGGGACAGAAGAGGATCTCTCCTTTCAAAAAAAAAAAAACTACACATGAATTAAAAAATACTTCTTGTTATGCTGCATACCCATTTCTTAAGGATTCCTAAACACTGGTTGGAACCCCATTCTATGCTAAGTAGCAACTATGGAAAGTGTCTTCTGTGTATATTTAAGACGGGAACCAACTGCATTACTACAATGGTTACACTATAAGGAAATAAATTAATCTTATAAAACTTGGATTCCAATTTAAATAATAAATAGAAACACATAGGCAACCTCTGCTTATAATGTCTGTCTTCAGTTGTGTTTAATCTGTTTAATCTACTTCTTAAGTGTTTTCATTTCAGTGATTTGTGTTTTACTTCCAAAAGTTCGTTTGACTCTTTAATATCTGCTTGATCATACTCATAGTATCTTCCTTTCTCATACTTTAATTCCTTATTTTATGTCTTTAAATACATATATTTTATAGAATTTTCCATAACTGTGTTAAAACTATTAGGCAAATAATTCTATTCTTTTTGTCTATTGAAATTTATTCATGTCATGTTATTTCATATACTTTATAAATCTTGATGGTTAAATTTACTTATGTCTTGGGGCGCCTGGGTGGCTTAGTCAGTTAAGCGTCTGACTTTCACTTAGGTCATGATCTCGGGGTTTGTGGGTTTGAGCCCCGTGTCGGGCTCTGTGCTGACTGCCAGCTCAGAGCCTGGAGCCTGTTTCAGTCTGTGACTCCCTCTCTCTCTGACCCTCCCCTGCTCACGCTGTCTCTCTCTCTCCTAGAAATAAATTTAAAAAAAAAAAAAAAAATTTACTTATGTCTTCAAATATATGTCTTCAAATATATGTAATTTATAGTTTCTATCCTTGCATGTTTAATCCTGTTCTTCTCTCTGCCTGAATTCCGTCATGACAAACTGTTTCATGTTCTATAAATCTTGATCACAAACTCATCTTAAGAGGGCTTCAGCTAAGAATCCTCTACTGACGGTATGGCTCTCCAAAGTTCTGCATTTGCTTCTCACAGGTATCCCAGGTGTTACCAGGCCAGTACTCCACCATTACCTTCTTAAACATTACTTACTCGGCATGGGGATTTCTGGACTATACAGACAAGGTAAATTTGGATCCCAAATCTGCAAGAGGGTAAAGCTATTACAACTTCTTAAAGAAAACATTTTTCCTTCTCTGACCCACAGCCCAGTTGGACATGCACAAGTTTTCCTATCATTTATCTGTGTTTAAAAAAACCCAAAAAGGTAGTAGTATTTTTCTAGTCTACTTTTTTCAGTGAAATTATAGAACTTCAAGGTTAGGGAAGGGAAGGGGGACAGAGAACTCACTTCCAGCTCCCCAACATGAGAGGGCCCAAGATCTTATCACCTATCCCCATAAAGCGATCTCCTATCCCCATGTGTATATCAAAACTCAAAGCCCTTAGTTACTGCAAGTAATAACATACCCCAATCAATCCCCACCAGGCTAGAAGAGGCCCAGCATCAGCTCAAGTTTTCTGCTCCAGTTTTTAAGTTCTTCTTCATTTTAAGCCTAAGGATTTCCCCTCCCTAAATTCATGCCATCTCAGATGCTATACTCAAAAGAAATGTTTATTTCATCAAGAATTTTGGGGCATTTTGTTGAAAATTGATTTTTAGACAATGTAATCTGTCAGACTGCTAGCAAAGGAAGCTCTCTCTACATTTCTCTTACACACTTTCTAAATTTCTACAGAACCGAACTATCAAAATAGCAGAAGACTTAAGAATAAAAGTTGTAGAAGGAATAAAATACTAGTATATTACTTTTCTTCAGGTCAAGAGCAAGACCCCTGGCTCTCATTTGCATTTTTAAGTTTCTCTATAGCAAATCTCTACTATAAGACTAATAAGGAAAGCAATGTTCAAAAACTCTAAAACAAAAATCACTGGAGGAGGTGCCAAAATAATGTCTTTTATTAAAGATTATTTATATTTCTTAAATTAAGGAAAAATAGCTTGATTGTTCTTACCTCGGAATTAATAACTTTAATCAGGAAGAAAATGTGATATACCGTCTTGGTTAACAGAGAAAGTTGACGACATCTTTCTAGGTATACTTGTATAGATGGTTCTACTCTTTGCTGTAATTTACTCCAAAAGAGAGTGAGTTCCCTAGAAAAAGAATAAAAAATAAGTTGAAGCAATAATGTAATGATCATGGACTATGTCAGTACAGTCATTACATTTGAAATTAAAGCTAGTTTTAGATTCTAATTCTACATGTGAAATTTGTTTAAATTAGATATAAAATAGATCTCAATTTTTTAGAGACTACATAAAATCAGGATATGATTTATCATTTTATTGACTGATACTTTTCAATCTCAGATAGAAACACTGCCTGTCACTGGTGAAGCACCTCTCACTGAAACTAAAATTATACAAATGGTCACTCTGAGTCACATTTGAACTTTATATAAGAAGTATGAAATGTGTGTATACATAAAATGCATAATACATATATATCAATGGCATATTTTAAAAAGCATTTCATTTTTATTCTACCTTAAATTTAAAATTGATCAATTGGTCAATTAAATTTAAGATTTTAAATTTAATACTATTAAATGTTAACAACCAACAATGACACAGAACCCAAAAGAAAGGGACTTAACTAACTTCTGTCAAATTGGTAAAATAATAAAAGAAATCTTTGAAAACTGACTTTAAAATTATTTCAAATGCAATCAGAATGTATTTTTCATAGAAAATAAGCCTACTGAAATGATGAATTTTCCTCCCTTTTACCTATCATCCTATTTCTCTTCTGTCCTCCTTGGTTAATTTCCACAAAAATCTTCTTCCTTGTTTCAACTTTTTTCACCAAGTATTCTCCTCAATACAGGCCTTTCCTATTATTATTTCCTCAGTTTGCACTCCTAGGAACTCTGCCCTTTCACCACCCAATTGAATAACTTGCTCATTTACTGGATTTTAACCTATATATTGAGGACTTCAAAATCTGTCTCTCCAGTCTTGACCAATTTCACCTCTCTAGTTCTTTATAAGACTTCTCCACTTTGATCTCTTCTGAAACCTGAAACTTAATATATGAAAAAGATGATTAACATTCTTTCCAGTTCACCATCTAATTTAATGCATCATTATCACTGACCCTATCAGCCCCTGCTTTTTACTATCCTAAACACTGTTATTGTCAACATTTTTTTTTTACCCCATGCCACATGCATAAGGAAGCCTTCATAACTTCCCAGATGGACTGTTTACGGGTTTTCTAGTTGATTTTCCTGTCTCAACTCTGTCCTGCCACTTAATCCCAACTCTGCTCTCACTGTTCAGCCCCCAACCCATTCTTCTCAATTACTTGTTTTAAACAGCATTTCTTAAACATAAACTCCTATTTTGCCTTCCTTCTTAAGAGCTGATAATAGATTGCCTTTGTTGGTCATATGAAATCCAGACTTTGATGCCTTTTTTAATGAAAAGCATACTTAATTTCCTATTTATTACAACTATTTATGTTGCATAGAAAATATACTTGTCCTTAGTAGTAAATGCATGTTATTTATTCTTCCTTCAGAATCTTTCTACATGCCTTTTATATTAATCCTCTCTGTACTGCATTCATGATTTTCCCATCATAACAAAACTCACAACTGCTCAGAAACCTTTATAAACTTTATTCTTCTTTAATGCTACATTTATTTAGCTTGTCTGTTCCATATTCATTTGTATGTAATGTGTTAGTCACTTGGCAAAAATTCTTAAATGTTAGTATATTTTAAAATAAATTTGTGTTTCTATATAACCAATATAACAGTGAAGACTGATAATGCTCTTCACTAAACAGATTGTCAGCTTTTGCTAACATATTAATTTAAGACAGCTGACCTTAAGATTTTTGAATCAGCTGAAGTCAACAGCCCCATTAGTTGTAAGCTCCCCAAAAGATTATATATAACAGGCTTTGCACACTTGAAAATGTATCATATAAAGTAATGTGCACTGAAGAAGGCAGTGAAGTAAAATGATTGTCTCACAGACAGAAAATGAACTATATTTCCATACATGAATGATTAGCAGCTAATTATGTAATTGAAAGTGTGTAATATGCAGAGGGAAAAAATACACACATTCAATCATAGATTGCTTACATATCTGAAAACATTGTTATTGTGGCATTAGATAAAATAAAACTTTCTTTCATTTTCTAACATTTATTAATCATTATACAATCATTACTGGTATGGTAAGGAGTTGTGTGGTCCTTAATACAAAAAAATTTTAAAGTTATAATATGAACTACTTGACAGTTTACATAGCATGTAATGACTGAAAATAAGCTTTTTCTCTTAAGACTTTAAAGGATTAAAAATATGTTCTCAAGCTCTCTGCATTCTCACAACCTATCTTGTATTCTTGTTTAACAAAGTTTTCCTTACAAAATAAAATCAACTCACCAAGCACAGTACATATCTCCTTGTTGAAGCTGACGTGATAAAAATGCAGTACATAAGACAAGAGCATTTTTTTCATCACCCTCAGATTCTAAGTTGCAGATCATTTCTAGTGCATCTTTACAATCAACTTCTGAGATCTACAGAAAAAGGACACAGAAATAGGCCATAGCACAGTTTGTATTAGGATATATAGCAATAGACTTTAAAATCTTCACTAGATATTTATAGATCATTTTAATCAGTAAAACCTCACAAACTCATATACTATCAATTCATAGTTTGTCATTACTACGCTGCAATAAAGCAATCTTTTTTCAAGTCAGAAAACCAACTATTTTCAAGAATTTTACAAATATCTATATGTAAAAAACTAATGCTAATTTTAAGTACCCACTGCCCATTAATCAGGCCTATGATACTGAAAAAGAAAAGCTGTATATTTCCCCCTTTTCATCTGGTAATTTAAAAAGCATTAGAATCAGCAGAAAGACAGAGAAAGGTCTATTGGATATAGACTAATAAAGTGTCTTCATCTGAGGGGGAAAAAGTATAATATGAAACATTTTATACTGTAGTTATAACCACCTTTAAACTCATCTCAGCTTTCTATAAATCTCCATTATTTTTCTTTTCATATAAATTCATTTCATCTCAAAGCCTCAACAGTCATGCATACATAAGTATAACATAGATGAAGGCAACTTCTTCATTAAATTACAATCTTACTGCTTATTTTTTGAAAAGTTTAAATTTACTATCACAGTACAATGATTTACTACATAAACAGAATTTACATATATCTATACAAGCATTTGCTGTAAAACAAAGATATGTCCAACAGCACACATCACAAATTACCAATGTTCCACAAAATAAAAAAGATTAATTCCAACGTGTTACAACTGACAAATAGCAAAAAAAAAAAAAAATTGAAGACCAATACAGACCACTGGCACCCATGTACCACAGAGGTAACCATGCCACTCCTTATCGATCTTGTCTCCCCTCATCAACTTGCGAGTATGTGAGTGAGAGACAGAGAGAAAAAGAGAGAGAGAGAATAAAATATGATGTGTTTAGGACTGAACAAGTGCCTAAATAAGGATAATCTTGAGGTTGATCTTTGAGGAGAATTAAGGTTGCATGAGAATAGATTTGGAGGTTCCATTCTATACCTTAAGTTGGGCTAGAAACCACTAAAACAAGACCCAGCTCTGAGTCTATGTGTTTAACAACAATGATTTCTTAAAGGAATTATGAAGATAGTGGCAGAGTTAAGACTGAAACTGAAGTCTTGGAACTCTCCGGTACAGTGCTCTTTCCATTATTCCTCCATCTGACTCTTTCTAACAAATCTTTAAGTGAGCCCATTTAAACAAATTTAAAAAAAGGCTGAACAATTTGTAATACCAAATATCTGTATCACATTAAATACACTGTCAGACATATTTTATTATTTAATCAGAAATTTTCTACTAGGTATTATAATTAACATGTTATACACAATGAATGTGGGGTTCAAGGAAATTATGTAATTTGTCCAAGCTGCAAAAGTTAATTAAGTGGTAGAGCTACAAATCAAATTTTGTCTGACTGACATCAAATACTCCCCTTCTTTCCATTTGATCACATTATCTTTTACTGCAACTGTTATTTTTTTAAAAAAATTTTTAGTGTTTATTTATTTTTGAAACAGAAACAGAGCATGAATTAGGGAAGGGCAGAGAGAAAGAGAGGGAGACACAGAATCTGAAGCAGGCTCCAGGCTCTGAGCTGTCAGCACAGAGCCTGACACATGGCTCGAACCCACAAACTGTGAGATCATGACCTGAGCCGAAGTCGGATGCTTAACCGACTGAGCTGCCCAGACACCCTGAAACAGTGTTAACTTTAAACAATTATCCTGGTATATACACACAGACAAATGTTAGGAAGTCAACCCATGAGTTTTGTTTACTTTTTCATGTTAATAATAATAATAATAACAGCTCATATTTATTTATTAGTGCCAGCTTCTTCAGAAATAGTATTGCTAAATCTGCACAATAGCTTGCCTGGTAGATATTACTATTAACTTTTTAGAGATAAGGTTCAGAGAGGTTACTTGCTCAAAGTCACATGCTATTAATTAGTGGCAGTGAAGATTTCAACCCAGATGGAGCTTCAAAGTCTTTATTTTATCCAGAATTCTCCATGCACAAGCATGTTGAGGCCCTTTATTGCTAAATATTGATTTTCACATATTCAGGTTTAATAAAAAATCTTACATCCTGAAAGTCTGATTTGTTTTGAATCTGATCTTTCGCTGCTGTTCTTCTAGTTTTTTTTTTTTAATGTTTATTCATTTTTGAGAGAGAAAGAAAAAGAGAGAGAGAGAGAAAGACAGAGACAGAGCAGGCAGAGAGAGAGGGAGACAAAGATCTGAGACAGACTCCAGGCTCTGAGCTGTCAGCACAGAGCCCGATGTAAGGCTCAAACTCATGAACTGTGAGGTCATGATGTGAGCTGAAGTGGGACACTTAACTGACTGAGCCACCCAGGTGCCCCTGTTGTCCAGTGCTTCTAAAACCTAAGCCTGATGATTCTTGCTCTGATGATGCAAAATCTGTGTATTATATATAAGGAAACTTATTTTCCCAATGCCATTACCTTCATAAACTTACACTTAATAATTAGAAATATATATTTGTAAGTCAGATTGCCTCTATTTTAAAAAGCATTTCATTTTATCTTCTACCTTCTCTGTATTTCATATATATACAACATATCAAATGAAACATTTGCCATATTCAATAATACAGAAAACCTCACTTTTTATAGGTATGCTAAGAAAATAATTTTTACTGTCCTTCATTTCCCTGATTTGCCGCTAGAGAGTCCTCTCAAACAGGACACTTAAGAGAATGGCAGGGAAAATTAAACCATATTTAGACTAATGAATGGCTCAATTCAAACTATGAAAGTGAAATGCAAGTCAAATACAGCTATCAATGAACAAGAATTTTTTTTTTTAATCCAAGGCAGCATAAAATAGCAATTACCAGTATTTACTTAAGTAGGGACTATTTACATATTATAGATGTCTTTTCTCTATTGCTTTAAAAAACAAGCAAAAAAATTAAGTACCAGAAAATTTAGAAGTGAATAAATTTTTAAAATCAGAAGAATCTGTTAAAGGCATATTTTGCTGACCTCTTTGTAAAACAGAAAAACCATCTCAAAAACATGAAAGATGAGGGGTGGCTGGGTGGCTCAGTTGGTTAAGCATCGGACTTCAGCTCAGGTCAAGATCTCACAGTTCTTAGGTCTGAGCCTCATGTCAGGCCCTGTGCTGACAGCTCAGAGCCTGGAGCCTGCTTCAGATTCTGTGTTTCCCTCTCTCTCTGCCCCTCCCCTGCTCATGTGTGTGGAAATAAACATTAAAAATTTTAAAATAAAACACAAAAGAGGATTTTTAGGTTTTAATATGGCTCTTTATGCCAGGTATTCAAAAAATATAGAGCTCTTCTCCAGTATTTATATACATTTATCAAGTATACTTCGAAAATGTATTGGCTCTAATCACATTTTAAGAAGCCTTTTGCTTACCAACATAAAATTGCTTTCCTTCTAAAAAAGAATTTAAATGGTAAGCCTAATCATACTAAGAAAACATTAAATCAAATAGTGAGCTACCCTTTTTTTTTTAACCCTCAGGCTAGCAAAAATTTAAAAGACAAATAATCTCCAGTGTTAGGGAAGAGGAAATTTCATATACTGTTTATGGCAGTATAAATTGGCATAATCTTTTTTGGTTGGAAGTATGTCCCTATCTATTAATTTAAAAATTCCTTGACTCAAGAACTCCATTTCGTGAAATATGCCCCACCAGTGTGCCCCTGACAGAAATGAAAGGATGTACATACAAGACAATAGTTTAAATGTTCCCTAGGTCTAACTAAAGCTATTATAAATACATATATGGAATTCTGCAGCCATGACAAAGAATGAGGTTGATCTATATGTAACAACATGGAAAGATGATGTTCATAATAAACAGGGAAAAAGTAACTTGCTGTCAGGGTGCATATATATACAGGAAAAATATATAGAAAAGTATTCTATATATATTAAACATCAGAAAGGTTAGATATCAAATTTCAAACCAAATGATTACTTGGGGAAGTATTAAATTGGGAAGCGATGATTAGAGAGAAAAAGGTTTTACTTTTTAAATTCTATGTTCACTTTAATGACAAAACCAATAGAAATACAGGATCTAAATCAACACTGCTCACTTTGTTTTATACCTATATCAAGAATACAGGCCAAGCTAATAATTCCCGAGAAGCCAGACAGACACTACTCTCTCTCAGCCCCATTCTTCAGCCATCTACCAAGGCGAGCTGTTAATTCTATTACAATGAAAGGATCGTGGGGGAATAGTCAATCCCTTGCCTACTTGCTCACTTGGACAAAGGTTTCCTCTAAAGGACCACAGAATCGAGGGTAAGGTTGATTCTTTCCAATATCTATGCCCACCATACTATAAGAAATGGGTAAAAAACTCAAATGCTTCTAAGAACCAGACAGGTAAAGGTAAATAAATGTGTGTGAGAGAGAGAATACAGCCTCTGAAGGGGATGATGTCTTTGGGCAAATGTTCCAAAGTGACTACCTTCTCCTGGGACAGAAATAAAATAGATTTGGTGACAGCTAATTTTAACCCACTTCACATGGAAAAGGAAGAAAAGGTTTCTGTATGTTTGTAATAGGAACATAAAAGAGTAACCAAACAATCTCTAAGCAAAAGGGGACTTTTAGCAAGAATGTGGAGGCTTGAGGTGCCTGGGTGGCTCAGTCGGTTAAGCATCAGAATTCAGCTTGGGTCATAATCTCACAGCTTGTGCATTTGAGCTCCGCATTGGGCTTTCTGCTGTCAGCGTGGAGCCTACTTTCAATCCTCTGTCCTTCTCTCTTTGCCCCTTCCTTTCTCTCTCTCTAAAAATTAAACACTTAAAAAAAAAAAAAGAACATGGAATGCCTTAATTCTACCTGCCTAATGTAAGAAGGGGAAAAAAAATCATTTCATATAATATCAAAGATACTTGGTATTATGATACTATATTATGATACTATGATATTGCCCTCATAGGGAATTTTCTTGAGGATCTCCCAGAGCAAGCTGGGTTGCTACTACTCAACTAAACCAAAAGGAAACAGGTTCAGTACTGCAAGATCTTTTGATTATTCAACAGAGTTAGAAATACAGATTCTTCCTAGAAATTACAAATTTATACTCTTCAACTTCAAACAGGACTTCAGAGCTAACCCAATGACCCTATGGTTACAAAGTTTTCTAATAGAAGTTAGGATTCTTTAGGCCAAGGCTTATCCCTTAACCCCCATTTAACCCCACATTGCTTAGACATCACATATCATTCACTTAATAAAAATTTGCTGAAGGAAGGATGGATGGATGGACAGACTGACCTAAGGGCAAGAAGTGAATTGATAATGAAAGCTTTATTTGAGCTGAAAAAAAATCTAAGATGTGGCAGCAGTGTAATAATTTAGTTAAGAATTTTAGAAAAACTGTTCAATACATTTCAAAAGCTATCTCAAGAAACTTTACAGGTCTGCCAATTAACTGTCTGCATACCTATTCTGAACTAATAAGAAAACTTCAGTCTTCTATTTTGCTCTCATACAGAGACTAAAAAGCCAACTATCTGAGATAAAAGAGAAAGAAAAAAAAAATCTATGGATTAGCCAATGTCCAAACTGATACAATTTCTTAGGCGACCGCCCTGGGATCTATTCTGTCCAGCCTAGAAACTGCCATACATCACTCTTCCCAGTACCCTCATTAGCCTCACCATCTACAACAACCTTATTGGACCTACTCTTAGTCCAAGGCTACCATCTTCCTCTCCATTTTCTATTCTTAAAAAAAAAAAATAATAATAATCACACAATTACCTCTACAATCACAACCTCTAACCTCATATGGGCATTCAGCTTTCTGTCTGAAGGTATACTATGCAAATTCCAAAATCATTTGGACCATGATTCTACCTCAGAATTCTGTAGTATAAAACAAATACATGAATACTATGCTTTATGCCAAGCTAGAAATAAAAAAATCATGTGTTTCACAGAGAAAATAAAGTTTTACATTCAATATATAAGTAAAATTTTAGTCTATAGATAGACATTTTCTATCTGTATTTATAATTTCTTCTAGGAATACATTGTTTTTGAATACATCATGTGTATGTATAAAACAGAAAACATATTCTTAGGAGGAAGTCATATAAATCCTAATAGTTACTTAAATTAGCCAGTTAGAAAGATCTACAAGTATCCTACAAGTATCAGGTAAAACAAAGTTAAGGCCCAACTGCTGACAAATATAAATATCCTACTAAACTGTTCCGCCACCTTCATCTTTCCCATAATTTAACCAACGCAGTAAAAAGATTCAAATTATTTAAAACAGAAGCTAGGTGAAATCAGTTTACATATAATTCTGAAAGCTTCTTAGAATCACTACCCAAGAGCATACTAAAAAATTTAGATTGACAATAACAGTCCCTTGCTATCTCTCTTCTCTAAGAGAAAGAGAAGTCAAAGACATTCTAATCTAATTGAAAATTAACTTCTTCACTTTTAAAATTAATTGCTAACAAAAGAAAACATACTTACCTCTTCGATTAACTTTTCATTTGGTGATGATGTACAAAGACAAACAAGGTAAGTTTGCTTAAAACTACCCTTTGTACCAATCTCTGGATGGTCAGAACACAGCTTTGCTAGAGCAGTTGCTTGATTTAACTGATTGGTTTTGATTAGATGTTTAATTCTCATATCCAACAAGATGGGACCCTCAAAAGCTAAAAATTCATTCACTTTAAAAAACAAAAGACATGATAGATTATTAACATTTGAAAATAATTCATTTGCAATACAAATACTTATAAGGAATATATTTTTTTAAGCACAGGAACTACTACCCTTTTTTCTTTGCAATTTTCGATTACTGTCACACTATTACGAAACACTAGACCTTATAAGCAAAAGGAGTTTATACTGCTAAATTTTAAAAGGTGCTTTAAATATTTTTACCTGAGAGTACCATTTAGAATGAAATGAATTAACTTAAGATAAAAATAATTTTGCATTGAATTCTAATAGTCCATGCTATTAAAATTATACTAAATTCTTTTCCTCACAGCATTTATTATTGAATACCAGAAATTAGCATCCCTAGAAGTTTGCAGTACTGGAGCATTACACACTTACACTGGTAACCACAAAAGGATACTTGGATATGCTAGAAGGTGAGATTCAAACTAATACTGTGTTCAATACTGATGACATATTTTTTATTTTACTAAGGTGAAGTTCTATTTTGCTTTAATGGGTGTTCTAAAACAAATTAAATATCTACAGAAAAATAAAGGGGGTAGGGAGAGTCTGCTGATACTTCTGTAGGTTTGTAACTTTTAAAACATTAACTGATAAACCTCAACATTTGCTTAAACCCACTTATGCATTAATACACTTCTACTCTGTTCAAATCTCTGAATTTCCTACTGCCTGTTTGATCAACTACAAATAAGAATTTTTATTTTTTGTATTTGTGAGGGAGAGTTAACAAGTGCATATTTAAACTTTTCTCTGTTTTCTTTACAAGAATGAGAAAATCGTGTTTAAAAATTTATTTGGTGATGTATAGCCTGAGACCTTTGGAAGGCTTTTGGGAATGCAATTTCACATACTCTAAGTAAAACACACAATTTCTCTACTTATGAGCAGGCTGGGAAATATGTCTAGTAAGCAATTTGTGAGTTAAAAGATGGAAAATGAGAAATGTTCTTCCTTCTTTAAATATTCTTTGTTACCCGCTAGTAACTTTATTTTTTAGATCTAACTGCACTGTATTCTACTGTAAAGAGTCTTCTCCAAGACAGTATAATCATGGCTCCTCGGTATTAAAACCATGAGCATATAAGCTTCTTAACACAGAATCTCAAATTCCATCCTTTTCTTGAAGTCCAGAACTTTGTACCTGCCACACTCTATTCTACTCTCTGCCACGCTAAACTAAATAAAAAAGTATGAAGACTCAACATAGAGAAATAAAACTAAATGCATAACTTTATGGTGTCTCTATGTGTCTTACGTATATAGGGCATTACTCTTCTTTTTTAATATCATCTGATCCTACTGGGGACAATTATATTGCAAGTATCTTTTAACAGTTTAGTTCACTGCCAAACCAAAATCAGTAAAGACTTTAAATGAAAATTTTTTAAAAAGTTAAAATAAAGTTGTTCTGGCTATAAATAAGTCATAGACTTAAAAAACAGTTTTAGTTTCCTAGTAATTCTTTCAAAAGGAAAAATCCAGCAATACAAGTCTGGGAATTACTTAAAATACTCCCATGAAAACTCAAAATCAACAAATTCAGAGAATTATGGCAAAGAAATTAAAGGTGGCAAGTATTTAACAAAACTGATGACACTCTGAATAGAATCTCAAATAGCAACATATAAAATAAGAATGACAAATTGTACAAAATAATTTCTGTGCTAGTTCAATGTACAGGAGGATACATGTTAACACTGTAAAATGTCAAATACATAGTTACATGTGGATCTTTTTTTAAACGATAAGAAACCACTGCCACACTTACGACAAAACTGATTCCAAAGAAATACAGAATATTAGAGCAGAAGGGACTTTACAAATCATTTTGTCCAGCTCCATCACTTGGCAGATGAGTAAACTGAGGCTCACATAAGGTAAGTAACTTCTTAAGGTCATACAGCCAGTTAATGGTAGAACCAGGACCAGAAAAATGGGTCCTCTAACTTACAGCCTAATACAGTGGTGGTGGCATGAGAAAACAAAATTCACATTTGACTAGTGTGTCTCCTTTTTTTTTAAGTAGGCTCCATGCTGCACATTTTTTTTTAAGTAGGCTCAAACTGGGGACTTGAACTCAATGACCCTGAGATTAAGACCTGAGCTGAAGTAAGAGTCAGATGCTTAACCGACTGAGCCACCCGGGTGCCCCTACTGTGTCTATTTCAAATTAGAATGGCACTTTATAGCAGTAAAGAGCTGTGAAGTAGCATTAGCTTTTAAAGGAAAATAATTCTGAAGCACAGGGTTCAAATGGATCAAAAGTAGATTACATTTTAATACTCATTTCATGAAGAACCTACTAAATGCTCACTCTCCCCCATCTTTCTCCACTTCTTCCTCACTGCTTTCCTTTTACCCATTCCTCTGTATCTTTCTCTACTTCTCTCCAATCCAGACATTACAGCTGTTGTAGCATCACCACAAAGACTACCTGTTTTAGTGCTTGCCAGAGTTATGAAAAAAGTCTTATATTTATCCTTGAGTCATAGCACATCTCATTCTCTACCTTGCTTTTCCCATTCCCATCCCAGAAAAGTAAAAAATATCTTGAATTTTACTTGTGTGTAGACTTTTAATCTATTTTCTCTGTATTTATGGACTTGAACAGAAAAGCAGGTTTTACTACATTTGAGGTTACATAAAATGACAATGTAAATGAATGATATTTAGCCAGTTTAATTAAGAAAGAATGGCTTCTTCTCATAGAATGTCACATAATATTAAAAATAGTTCCTACACTGAAGGTAATTAAATATAATATATATGTTGGATTTCTGTGATAAATCATTTCACAAATATCAAATGAACATATCTTATGCACAAAAACTTAAGACTAGGTCCTGAATTTTCCTCAAAGTGGAGTCAAGGTATTTACTGGGTGTTTATCTCCATGCCCAGATTTGCACACAATTTCCTCTGTAGCATCTCTAAACTAGCTGTTTAACAAGCATCTCAAACTCTGCATAAAAAAATTCTATACTGGGATGCCTGGGTGTCTCAGTTGGTTAAGCACCTGACTCTTGATTTTGGTGCAGGTCATGATCTCACAGTTTGTGAGATGGAGGCCCGCATTGGGCTCTGCACTGTCTATGCCTGGGATTCTATTCTCTTTCTCAAAATAAACATTTAGGGAAAAAAATCTCTTATACCACAGTATATGTTACCTCAATCCACTTAGTTGTGCTCAAGCCAGGAATCTAAGAAGTTGGCCTTAAAGAATGCTCTCTCATGCTTCCTTCTCACCCAGACATCCAATCCACCACCTAATTTTGTCATTTATAATTCTTAAATACTCAATCTATTTACTCTTCTCCATCTCTACTCCTGATATTCACCCATTCCTCCCAGCCCACTCTTTAAGCTATGAGACCACTTTATAGCACTCTGTTAGTCTTCTGGATCCACTCTTAAGTCATCACATCTCCACTAGGACTTGCTTTTTCTTTTTTCTTTTTTTAAAAGCACACACTTGATTGTCTTCTCCCAGTTTAAAATTTGCCAAAGGTGCCTTTGCCTTCAGAGTAAATTCTGAAATTTTCATCATGGCCTACCTGAATCTAAATTACCTATTCCTTTTTAAAAAGTACAATTTGTATTTTGTTTTAAAAACAACTTAGCATTTAGGTAAGAGAGAGGAAAAAAAGGCATTCAAATTGGAAAGGAAGAAGTAAAATAATCTGCACATGACACGATCTTATAGAAAACCCTAAACACACACACACACACGCACGCACGCACGCACACACACCAATTAGAATAAATGACTTTAGCAAAAAGTTACAGGACACAAAAATCAAAACACAATAAATTAAATTTTTATAAACTAACAATGAATAACCTGAAAAGGAAATTAAGAAAAACAATTCCACTTTACAATATCAACAAAAAGAATATAATACTTAGAAATAAACCTAACCAAGAAGGTGAAATACCTGTCCCTAAAATCTATAAAACATGGCTGAAAGAAATTAAAGACACAAGAAAATGGAAAGATCCCTGTGTTCATAGAATGAAAGACTTAATATTGTTAAAATGTCCAGCTATCAAAACAATTTAAGAATTCAATACAATTCCTGTCAAAATTTCAATGGCATTTTTTGCAGAGAGAGAAAAATTTATCCTAAAATTCATAGGAAATCTCAAGGGATTCCAAACAGCCAACACAATTTTGAAAAAGAACCAAGTCTGAGGTTACACTTCCTCACCTCAAAATAATTTATAAAGCTACATTAATCAAAACAGTGTGGTACTGGTCTAATGACAAACATATATAGGCAATGCTGCAGAACAGAAATTTCAGAAATAAACCCTCACATGTACAGTCAAATGATCTTCAACAAGACTGCCAAAATCACTCAATGAGAAATGGACAATTTTTTCAGCAAATGGTACTGGGAGAACTAATATCCACATGCAAAAAAATGAAGTGGGACACTTACTGTATACCATATAAGAATTTAACTCAAAATGGACTGAAGATCTAAATTTAAGACCCAAAACTATAAAACTCCTAGAAGAAAACAAAGAGAGTAAGCTTGAAGACATTAGACTTGGCAAGAATTTATTGGATATGACAGCAAGGTACAGACAAAAAACCTAAATACGGACAATGGGAACTACATCAAACCTAATTTTTATGTATCAAAGGACAGAACAGTGGGGTGAAAAGGCAGCCTACATACTGAGAGAAAGAATTTGCAAATCATATACCTGCTAAGGGGTTGATATCCAGAATATATAAAGAATGCTTAAAACCTAACAATAAAATATCAAATAATCCTATTATAAAGTAGACAAATGACTTTAAAAGACATTTCTACAAAGAGGATACAAATGTCTAACACACAAGAAGATACCCAACTAATCATGAGAGAAATGCAAATCAAAACTACAATGGGACATTACCTCACATCATTAAAATAGTTACTATCATAAAACAAAAAATAAGTGCTGGTGAGGATGTGGAGAAATTGGAACTTTTGAGCACTGTTCATGGGACTGTAAAATGGAGCAACTTCTATGAAAACAATATGGAAGTTCCCCAAAATGTTAAAGATAGATCTACCATATGATCCAGCTATCCCACTTCTGGGTATATACACAAAAGAACTGAAAGAAGGGTCTTAAAAAGATATGCACATGCACCCCCATGTTCATAGTAATACTACTCACAACAGCCAAGAAGTGGAAGTAATCCCAATGTCCACCAATAAGTGAACAGATAAACAAAATGTGGTATATACAGGCAACGGAGTATTATTCACTATTTTTTTTTTTAATTTTTTTTTTTATTTGAGAGAGAGAGCATGCAAACAGGGGAGAGTGAAAGAATCTTAAGCAGGCTCCACACTCAGAGCAGAGCCCAATACAGGGCTCAGTCCCATAACCCTGGGATCATGACCTGAGCTGGAATCTTGATACTCAACTGACACCCAGGTGCCTTAAAAAGGAAGGAAATCCTGTCACATGCTGAAATATGGACTATCCTTGAGAACATTATGCTAAGTGAAATAAGCTTGTCACAAAAAGGTAAATATGGTACTAAAATAATCAAATAATAGAAACCAAAAGTAAAATGATGGTTAACTACTGGCTAGGCGTGGTGGGTAGGGTTCAAGGAGCTGTTATTATTATAGAATTTTAGTTTTGCAAATGAAAAAGTTCTGGGGATCTGTTTTACAACAATATGAATATACTTAACACTGAATGGTACACTTAAAAATGATTAAATGGTATATTTTATGTTATGTTTTTAATCACAATAAAACATAAATTAAAAAAATCAATGCAGCATTGTTAGTCACAAAAATCCAAATTTAGAAATTTAATAAAAACATAAAACGACAAGCTCTGGATAACTGGTTTTTAACCCTGGCTGTATAATCATCTTGTTCTTCTAAAAAAAATACTAATGCCTGGGGCTCAGACCGAGACACTATGGTCTGAGGTAGGCCTCTAAGCACTGGAATGCCTGAAAATTCTTCAGGTGATTTAAGCACAGCCAGGATTGAGAACTACTGCTCTAGGTATCTAGTTTTCAGTGTCCAAATTACCAATTAGGAATAGTCTTAATCTTCAGCCCACTCCTTACCCTTTCTTGAGGGAATATATTACATTTATAAGAAACAGAATTTTTACTTAAAAGATTTCAGAATTTTAAATCATGTTGCTTGCTTTTTCATTAAATCTGAAACTTTATGGTCATAATGGATTATGGTAAAAATTATGATCATAACTGATTTTTTGATATGATGGATATAAAACAGAATTTTTAAAAATTAAAAAAAAAAAATTCTATGTCAGGGTGCCTGGGTGGCTCAGTTGGTTAAGTGTCTGGCTCTTGGTTTCAACTCAGATCATGATCTCACAACTTGTGGGTTTGAGCCCCATGTCGGGCTCTTCGCTGGTGACACCAGGCATGCTTGGGATTGTCTCCCTCTCCCATCTCTCTCTCTCTGCCCCTTCCCTACTTGTGCTATCTCTCTGTCTGAAAATAAATATTTAAAAAGAATTTTTTAATTAAAAAAATATCCACGTCACAAATGAACCTAGTTAGTATTCAACACTAAAATTTTTGTGTGAAATAAGATTTCATCATGAGTTTCACGCTTAACTTCTGACATATTTATCCCTGTAACATTATTATAAAATATACTCATTAATACAGAATGTTTCGAGATGTTTCAAGAAACCAATGGGTGTATTTTAAAATCATTTTTAGTGAAAATGAAAATATGGGGATCACTACATTTATATTTAATTACGTTAATAGTAAAGGATAAATATATACAAATATGTTATCAGCCCAAAACTGTAAGTGAACACTTTTATAAGCTTACTGCAGTTTAATTCTGTCAGCTTCATTTTATCCAGTCACTGTACCTCAAGGATTTAAGGGTTACATACAAGTAAAAGGCAATCTAATTGAGTAGTGATTTTTTTAAATAAAAGCGAAAATGTTCCATTCAGTCACTTTGTATACCAGGACAAGCCCAGTTAAGGGCAAAGAAGAGAAGGGGACATAAAGCAAAGAAAAAAGGAAAAGGAAGGAAGGGAAGGAGGAACAACCAAAGAGAAATAAGGCCAACTCTATTTCTAAAAGTATGTAATATAGTCTTTAAGGTGTTCTTTTTAGTAACTTTCTGTAAGAAATGTCCTAACACAAAAAATTTGTGAGCAGATTTAAGTCTAGGTTTCAGAGTCACCTCTTCTGGCATTCTCTGTATAGACAGGTAAAGATATATATATTTATGTGTTATGTTTATACAAAAAATATATATATACATACATACATGTATCTTTATAAAAAATTTACACTAAAAATATACCAAAAAAGTGAAGAAACTAAAGATTTATTATCCAAAAGTAAATGCAGCTGTATATAATGAAATCTGGCCTCATCCTATTGACCTGGAAAGTATGAGTTATCACCTGCTCTCTCCTCCCATCTCCCCTCCCTTCAAAATATTATTACATCTTATGTATGCTAATATCTGATAAACCAAGAAACAATTCTCTATCTTGATTTTAAATGAGAAGTTTAATACTGAAATAAAGACTTATTTTCTCACAAAACTCTTAAGGATTTATAAGTACTGTGGTAAAGGTTAAGCTTTAGAAATCTCCTTTGGAAAAAAATGGGCTCTGGGGGGAAAACACTGCAGGGTTTCAAATTCAAGAAAGGACTGGAAAGCTGATAAAGTGTACTTTGTGCAACTGTAAATTATCCCAATAAATCAGAATAAGGGAAAAGGCTGAAGGGATTCAGTGTGACTGGAACAGGGTGGTCTCTTAGAATCTAGACTGTAAAATCATGACATATACAAAAGAAGGGGAAGCAGGCTAAGGACCAAGGACACACACACCATGAGTGTTACAGACCCGGTACCAATCTGTGTGAATTGTTATTAAAGCTTGAACCCAAGATAGCCCTAGCTCACCAAAAATGTTGAGAACAATCTGAGTGGCAAAGGTGGGTAGCTTTTTGAGAAAAGTCTGCTGCTTGGGTTTGACTATGCATTATTTATAATGACAGGGAAAAGGGAGACTTCCTCTATTCTTACGGTGGTTCTGATAATAATAAACTTTAGATTTAAAAGGACAGATGGGAAAATGTAATTTTCAAAATGGAGTGAGCAATAGATATCATCCTAAATAAGAGTCTCAAAATTAATTATATTAAAAACATGGCTTGTGATCATTCAGAAGGTATGTGTTAAGAGACAATACAGATTCACTAAACATAAATTAGGTTATACTTGTCACAAAAATAATCCCAAAATGTATCAGAGACCCAAATATAAAATGCAAAACTTATATGAGAAAAATCTATAGAACTCTAGGTTTGGTAATGAGTATGTATGTATTGTTATTGTATTCTATTTTATTTTAGTATAGTTAACATAGTGGTAATGAGCTTTTAGATAAAATAGCAAAAGCATGATCCACAAAAGAAAAAATTCATAAGCCAGATTTCATTAAAATTTAAGATTTCTGCACTATTAAGAAAAAGGATAAGCCACAGGCTGAAAGAACGTATTTGCAAAACTTATATCCGATAAAGGCCTTGTATTCAAAATATACAAAGAACTGTTAAAAGTTAACAATAAAACAAATGACATGATTAAAAAATAGGCAAAAAAAATCTAAAGAAGTGTTCTCATCAAGGAACATACACAGATGGCAAGTACGCACACAAAAACATCTTCAGTATCTTATGTCATTACAGAGACTGTTAACTGAAACAAAAATGTGATTATTACTACACACCTATTAGAATGTTACATTCCCCAAATAGGTAATACCAATTGCCAGTGGGGGTCTAGAGCAATAGGAATTCTCATTCATTGCTGGTGAGAATACAGGATGGTATAGTCACTTTAGAAAAGTCGGGCAGTTTCTTACAAAGCAAAACATAGTCTTATCATGAGATCTAGCAATCTTACTCTTAATATTTACATAATTGATGTGAAATTTCTGTCCACACCGACATTTGCATGAAAATGTGTATAGTAGCTTTATTCATAAACATCAACTCGTAGCAAACCAGGTTATCTTTTAATAGGTGAGTGGATAAGGAAACTGGATGAAGGATCTATTTTATTGCTATTCAGCACTAAAACAGCAATAAGCTGTTAAGGTATTAAAGACATAGAGGTCTTTAATAAGCAATAAAAAATATTCAACAATAAAACAGAATGAGCTGTTAAGGTATTAAAGACATATATAAATGTTAAATGCATACTGCCAAGTAAAAGAAGCTAGACCAAAAGGCTACAAATTTACATGACAATCTCAAAAAGGCAAAACTATAGAGATGGTAAATAAATCAGTAGCTGTCAGGTGTTCAGGAGAGGGTTGAATGGGTTAAGATAGTAGGTATTTTTACAGCAGTGAAACTATTCTGTAGGATACCATAATGGTAGATACAGGGCACCACTCATTTGCCAAAGCCTACAGAACTTTACAGAACAAAGAAGGAATCTTAAGATATGAAAATTTTAAAAAATTATTTAGGAGGTTGAGGACATATAGGATGAAATGCAGAATGTGGCCAAAAAAAATCTAACTGTATTACAAAGGTTATGAAAGAACTTTAATGGAAGAGGTGAGGAAATAAAGTGCCCATGTAACTAACTTTGGATGAGTGGAGTTATAAGAAAAATGGCAAAAGATACTGTGCAAAAGTATTGGACTCTAATCAATAAAGCCATTTTCCACAGAGGTAGAAGTTATCAATTCTAAAACACTATACGTGTACACTAAAATGATTAATTAAGTATACAGATGGCTAATGGTAGGAAGTCACTCTGAAAAGGCTACATTATTATTCCATGATTCTAATGACATGACATTCTGTTGAAGCGAGAGGTCATAAATAAAACAAGAAGAGAAGACCAGAATGATCCTTGTGGTATGAATTTGAGTGAAAGACATCAGTGTGAACCCTCATATTTAGTTTAATATACCTACAGCTGGTTACATATAGAAATATTTACGGATCTGTATATACACAGCTCAGTATACCTGCATATATTTTCTTGCTTTGTCTGTTGAAAGGTCCTAGAAGCAATAACACCTCCATAGCAATGAACACACCCAGTTATCAGGTCTTAGTTTCTAATACTAGTCCCTAAGAAAAAGAACAAGGGCTCTTTGGAAAATAGCTGATTTTAGGACTGGGGTAGGTAATAGGCAAAATAAGCTGGAGTACCTTGTAGTGTCAGAAAGCAAGGAAGTACTCAAATAAAAAACAACCCACAACGAAGGGGGCATGTAAAAGGGACGAAGCAGTTGAATCAAAGAGTTTCCAATGGCCAAAGCTGGGATAATTTGAGCAACTAAAATAAAGTAGTATTGGATTATGACCAAAGTAGACAATGAATATTCATTAGTCCATGTTGTGGAATTCCAAATAATCTGTATAGATACTGCCCTCTCAAGGAAGTGGAGCTTAAATTTCTACCTCTTACATGTGCTCTGTATGTAGTAACTTCCTTCAAAGAGTACTATATGGAAAGGGAGGAAAAGAGTAACTTTAAAGTAGAGAAATCTGATAAACATCCTACCTCATCCAGGTGATCAAGTAATGTTAATATCAACAAGAAGTCATGCGGAGAGTATGTACCCCTGATACGATGTGACAACAGTGCCATTTTACCTCTGTGATCTTCCTCCCCAAATCCATAAGCCCAGTTCTAATCATGAGAGCAACATCAGATAACTCCCAGTTAAGGGACATTCTACAAAATACCTGACCAGTATTCCTCAAAACTGTCAAGGTCATCAAAAACAAGGAAAGTCTGAAAAACTGTCACAGCCAAGAGGAGCCTAAGAAGACATGACGACTAAATGTAATGTGGTATCCTGGATGGGATCCTGGAACAGAAAAAGGACATTAGGTAAAAACTAAGGAAATCTGAATAAAGTATGGAAGTTAGTTAATAACACAGTATAAATATTGGTTTATTAATTGTGACAAATGTAGCATACTAATTTAAGATATGAAGAGTAAGGAAACCGGTTGTGGAGTATATAGGGACTCTTCACAATTTAAAACTATTCTTTAAAAAAAGCTCATTTTTAAAAATAATAAATTAGGTCACAGTAACCTCAATATTAAACAATATTACTTGTAAGAACTCTAGCCACATACTTAAGGTTAAGGTCTTTCACCCAATCCTTATATATAAAAAAGGAGAATCATGGACCAGAGAAAAGGAAAAATAGGAATATTTGCCCAAACAACCATAATCAAAGAATACTGATTAAAGGACTGAAGGCAAGAAGGAAGATTTCTAGAAGTATCCCAGAGGCTAGGTTTCTGGACACGACCATTTTATGGTTATTATCAAGGACCTGGATGCCAACAGAATATATGTTAATTAGAGGACACGTGTAAGAACAAAAACCTCGAATAACAAATTCAACACTTAAAAGAGTATTGACAAATTGCAGAGACAATGAATCTAACAGTGAAATTAAGCAGGATGGGGGGAAAAAAGCAATGCCTTGTATGCCAAAAGACAAAGTATAAAAATATAGTTGAGAGGTGACTCAGTCAGTTGAGTGTCTAATTCTTGATTTTGGCTCAGGTCATGATTTCACGATTCGTGAGTTTAAGCCCCGCATTGGACTCTGTGCTGTCGGGCTCTGTATTGGCAGCTTGGAGCCTATTTGGGATTTTCTCTCCCCCTCTCTCTGCCCCTCCCCTGCTTGTGCCCTCTCTCTTAATCTCTCTCAAAATAAATTAACTTTAAAATATGTCACTGATAATTTAAGGGTAGTATTTAGTTTTTTAAAAAATTCTGTGTGATTTTAGTAATGTCACCAAGTTGCATGATCTGGCTACCCAGAAAGGTTAACGTCATCTTAAGTCATACTAACAGGTATAAAATGTTAGAATGAAAAATATGAGAGTACCAATGACTTCAAAGCTGGCCAGATCATATTTAGGGTACACATGAGGTTCTACATTAAAGGGAAAACAAAATGCATTAGAAAAACAGGAATCATGGGGGTGCTTGGGTGGCTCAGTCAGTTAGTGTCTGACTACAGCTCAGGTCATGATCACACGGTGCATGGGTTCGAGCCCTGCATCGGGCTCTGTGCTGACAGCTCAGGGCCTGAAGCCTGCTTCGGAAAGTCTCCCTCTTTCTCTGCCCCTCCCTGGCTCACACTGTCTCTCTCTCAAAAATAAATAAACATTAAAACAAAAAACAAACATGAATCATGAATGTAGATTTAAAATCTTTAAAAATCTCCATTGCTATGGCATGAAAGAGGGATTTACACTTTGTTTGCCATAGCTTGAGGGGTAGCACTAGATACAAAAGATGGAATTCTAAGAATATAGTTTTCACAATTTTCACATTGAAGCTTTTCTAATCATAGGTTAAGAATGAACTGAACTACCTAGCAAACAATTCTCTAGAAGTATTCAAGCAAAGGCCAATACATTATCATGATGTTTAAAAGGGAGCTAAAAGTGGGTTAAAAAAAAAAAAAAAGCATTCAGGGTCTTTCCAATCTTGAGATCATGACCAAAGGCACAAGTAATATATAGGCTTAAAGTTCCTGTGATAGTCAAAGGCCATCTACTTGAATATTTGATTTAGTTATTAGAGTTACTTTATTATAGGATGTTAAAACCTTAAAATGAAACCAGCATTTAAAATTTTGAGTTCTACCCACCCTCAATTCCCCCAAATCAAAGAGCATTCATTTCTTGGTTTAGCTGGCTTTTAGTGGGTCCAAACTTAGTCAATTAAAAAAAAATTCAGAAGTGGATTACTGTTCAAAACCACATCAAACCTCTAGAGTCTTCACTATAAACAAACTAATGAGCATAACCTACTGAGATGTACCCATTATTCTCTAAGCCCTAGGTCTTCACTTCAAACTTGCTGTAGGCTAGATTAAGTTAAACTAAGGGGCTGGATAGGTAAAACTAAAAGCTCCCCATCCTTTACAACCACCACATTTGAAAATATAAATACACTAGTATTTTTGTGTAAAATGTTAATTCCCTCAACTTTTCCAAAGGAGGTAATAAACATACAGTTCTAGTTTAAGTGATTAGCCATAAAATAACTCCCATCAAAGAGACATTCTAAGTAACAGAGGACCAAGTAAAGGTTATAGCTGCAAAATCTGTCACTTAACATCTGAGTTGTGTTAAAGTCTGGCTACCTACAATGCCCTGCTATTGTAAGAAACTCCTCTTGGCTTTATAGTGCACAAATTACTCCAGAAGCTATGTCAGGCAAAGAACAAGAAACAGAGAAGCACAGAAATGGGCAGAGACTTTGTTAATAGAAATAATGTTAAGCACATTTAAGCAAGTAAAGAAACTGAGCACATACTCTTAAAATAAATCTTAAATCTCTGCTAAGGTAAAGGTTCTATTTTCCTATTTAGCGTAGTGAGGTTGGCAAAATCTCTTCAGAAATTGACAACAGAGAAGAGGAGTTAATTCTTTAAGCTAGGTGGAATTTTATTTACAGGTATTAGGCTAGGTGCAACAAGGCATGATATAAAAAGAAGAGAAGTCCTAACTTCAATTCCTGGCTCTGCCTCACATCACTGGCAACGTGATCTTTTAGAAAAGACAACCAATCTTCCTGAGCCTCCATTTCTCATCTGTAAAATAGGGATAATAAAGATCCTGCTTTTTTCACAGAATCATTGTGACGGTTAAATGAAACCATGTATATAAAAGCACATTTCAAACTGTTAGGAATAATACAATGTATTTTGATATTATTATTAATATATTACATCAAATATTTCCAAAAGCTGAGATTAGAAAGTATAATTTGATTATAAGAACAAAATCATAGTGGTTTTAGTATACTTGGATAAAACCAATATGCCAAAGGCAAAAAAATCTAAGATGCTCAACTTTTAAATGTTGTTATTATTAAGTAATGAGGGTCCACTCCCCATTTCTCCAAGGTCTCAAGAACACTGTAGCTAATCTGTGGATATCCATGATGGAAGCCAATACTAAAAATCATCTGCTTATGAAAATTAAGAAACAGGTAACATTGCTAGAACTATCCGGAAAGCATGGAGAAATGGCTAAGAGGGGAGCCAGGAAGGAAAAACCAGCTGGAAGAGAAATCTGGAGACTGGCTGGGAAGCCTTTTTGGTAAATATCAAAGTACCAGAAGAGTTCAAAACAATGAACCTAACACTTCTTTCTCAGAGCCTCCACAATTTGCTATCACATAGGAAAATACCTAGAGTTTGCCATCAGTCAACAAGCAAAGCAACAGACAACTGAAGTAGTTTATTTACTTCTTCGGTTAAATACCGTGGAAAAGGTTTGGATGAAATCTGGGTACTTTCCTAAATAATTTCAAGAAAAGTACCAAAGACTGTAAGTGTACTCTTCTTCATGGTGTATAGTTTTTAAGCTCTGAATATTAAGTGTTATACATATTATCAGTCACTTAGCCATCTACTTCCAACAGGGTATCTGCCAATTTAACCGGGATCTTTATTGCCCAAGCTCATACAATAACAACAAAATGGAATAAAATAAGATGGAGCAATAAGCTGAGAAAGAGTATTACTCTTAGAGGCAAAAGCCTTGAGAATTCTAGCATGAATTTCTTTCTCTGAGGAAAATCATTTAACTACTCTACGTCTGCTTCTCCATCTGTCAAGTAAGTTATCAAATATAAGCTAGACTGCCACCTGTCAGGATGTTGCAGAGGGAATTCCTCTACTGAAAAGATGTTGGGAAAAATTTTAGTTTTTCTGTTACTTTAAGATTTAATATCCTATAAATACATCTTCCCCCAAATAAAATAATGGTGAAGGGCCTCGAGTACCTCAGCTAAAATTTAATTAAATGGTCCTTCTCTGGGAAATCTTGAGATGAATTATACTTATCAAAACAATTTTTTAAGTACTCATTTTTTTTCTAGTCTAATGATTTTTTTTCTCTCTCTCTAGAAAATTTACCTTTATCCTTATCCAATGGTTCCTGGGAAAGAATAGTGCACAGTACCGGGTTTTTCCACACCCCAGTCTCTTGAGCTAGAGTAGCTAAAAAATGCAATTCACAGCTGCCATTCTCCATCAGCTTTTCATGAGCTACCTATAAATATTAAATAAACATCCAAAGAATTACAACAGATTTTTAAAAGCAAGCTTATCAGGCTCTAAATATAATACTAACTTTAGAAAAGTAAGACTTTTATCTTAAAACTTTCACATCACATAACAAAGTGCTGAATTCCTTTACTTCTGATTTTTAAAGATGAATCTCAAGGTAAGAATTGTATCAATTATAAATTTTAAATAAATGCAATGTATTTCTACAAATAGGTCAAACTTATTTTCCCCCAAAATCTAAATGAAGAGCAAAGTTATTTCTCAAGGAAGCTATCAGAATATCCACAGCATAAAAGACCTTACACATTTTATATCTCTGATAGTAAAAAAAAAAAAAAAAAAAAAAATCCAAAAAACAAAAAACTTTTTCCAAAAAACCACCATTAAAGTGACAGATCTGCATCAAGGCCTAAGTGACAACATACACATATTCCAATAAAAGGGACTTTTGAAAACAACTAAATGCATGATTTTTCATTTATTTATTATATAGCCTTGGTAATGTTCTATTTAAAGCTGTAACACTAAAACCTGCATACTAGTTGTTTCCAAGTATTCATACATTTAGTGAATTCTTCAAGACACAAAAGGACCAATAGTTTTTATCCAATTCAGAAAATGTTACTGGGAATGTCTATGGGCAATGAACTAGGGGAGAGAGGTACAGGTTCCTGCATTTATGGGGCTTATCCTCTTCTGGGGTAAAGAAAGGTTAAAACAGTGAAGCACAGGCTAAATGGAACAAATGCTGTGAAGCAGGTATAAAATAAACCCAAGGACACTTTTGCTCTCTGAAATGAGAGCAAAGTGTCATGGAAACTCTTAAAGTTACATACTACGTTTATACAAAAAGTCTATTTCTCAGAGCCATAGAGTCTTCCCGCTGCAACAAGTTCCGGTGCTGGAAGAAATTTTCTTTGAGTAATTGCTGAAAGCTACCACATAAGGATTTAAAGAGTAATTTCCTTCTCATTAACTCATAAGAAAAAGTATCAACTAGTGCTACTGTTTCAAAAAGGAGAGTTTAAAAGTTTATCTTATGTCAACAAACAAAATAATGAGAAATTCAGTACTGTATTTGCATATAAACAACTTAATTCTGGGATAAAATGCCAAATAATGAAGAGCTCTAAAATAATTATTTTCCTAAAAATAAATACTTGCTGGGGAAAATAACCTAATACATGAGTTACTGATATGCTGAGGTAGAAACTACATGATCAAAAAGTTATTTGCAACAGGACAAACAAGACAAGACACCTTCATTTCAACAAACAACTAAGTATTATGTGTAAGATACTATGTGGAATCCTAGGATATTAAGATATGAATCCTACCTTCAAGAATTTTGCAACTGATGAAGATTTTAATGGTTAATATTGAAATAGGAAAGCTGACTTCTCTACCTAGTTTATTTCACATGCTTCTAAAATTTGAGAATAAAATTCTCTTTAATATATCTCCTAAAGAAAAACATCAAGCCAAAATATATTTTAAGAACTCTGGCTAGAGAAAGAGACAACTATACTTTCTGAAACTAGCTAGCAGAAATATTCTTTTTAATTAATCAGTTAATCAAAACATATAGTATGTCCAGCTATAGTATATCCAGCACAATCTAGTGCTTGAAACAAAATTTAACATTCTTGAAAATATTCCAAGACAACTAAGTATTAAACTGTGTAGTACTTATGTAAAGTAGAATAATATCACTAAATAAAAGAGACAAAGCATGTGTTTTCAGTTATAGGAGAAAAGCATGAACTCTGGAATGAAGAACCTTGATTCAAGTAACTACTTTATAATATCAGCTGTACAAATTTGAGCAGATAAATATTTTAAAGTATGAGCCTCAGTTTCCTCACCTTTAAAATGGGAAAAATATACCTACCCCCACAAAGTTTTCATAAGGATTAAATGATACATTAAATTCTTATAAACATACTGCAGATTAGTTAAACTGTTTCTAAATACAAATTAGGGCATTTTCTTTTGTTTTCCCTTTCTGGTCTGGCAAAGTCCTAAACTGATCTTAAAGAACAGTGCAATATCCAACCAATCTAGTCTATCTAAATGTAATTTATTCATTTAGCACACATTTATTGAACATCTACTATATGCATGATATTAGTGTTAATAAGAGCTGTAATTAATACTTGTTAGGACTCAGCTGTTTTAAAGTGTAATCAAAAAATTTATTAAGAGTAAAGAAAACAGACAGAAGAAATGCCTATATGAAATCTAATAGGTAGATATTCTCACCTGCACCAGTGTCTGAAATTGTTCCCACTGTTTATCTGATAACTCAACAGGTAGGCACAATAAAAGTTCAACACAGCTTCTAAAAAACAAAAAATTGATAAGGATACAAATAATTGTTAAAATTCATTAAAGTAAAATAAAACAAACCATTCTAGTATCAATAGATATCCCAAAACTATTCTATTTAAACTTAAATTATAATTTAATTTATAATTTAATTATAATTATAACAAATTGTAATTAGAATCATAAAAGACTAAAATACAGAATTAAAACAAAAGAGCTATATCTGATTTTTTATTTACTCAAAGGTTTACTCACAATGCCAAGCGTTCCAGAACCAATGCTACATTTTCGCATTCAGAGGTAAGATAAGGTCGGGCTTTAACATAACTTTGGATAGCCACTGTGTATACCTCCAATAAAGGTAAAGGGTCTTCGGAAGTTTTCCATTTCTCTGCATATTCAAGGAGTGTCTGTTTTGAAAGGAATAACAAAAAGTATTCTATGTAAATCAAAATACACACTGGCTAATCAACTGTTTTTCTTTCTTCCTTCAGAAATTCTGAAAAACAACATGTTTTATTTATGAAAACAAATAGTAGCTTATACCAATTATAATATTAAAAGTAATAAAGTCTTATTTCCAGCAGCTTTCTGTAGGAGAAAAGATTAGTGTTAATTCATCCAACAACAGCATCACTTCATGAAGAATGATTTTCAGTAGTGCAAACATTATCTTCGTTAGTCAAAATGTCACCTTTCACCCCCAAATTCCTAAGATTTAAAAGTCATTTCAAAGAGAAGATACCTAGACCAGCTTGACCAGGAGGCATGCAGTAAAGAATTGCAAATATTTACATTTCTATTTTTCATATAGGGAGCATAATATTCAACACCTAAAATAAATAAATTGCACATATGGTCAGAAAAAAAACACGTAACATTTCAGTTAACAAAAAAATAATAGTACAACATATTACTATTTTTATGACAAGTTTTATCATTTAAAAAATCATCTAAGAACTTCAACATACATAAAGAAATATTAAGATATTAAAGAATGATAAGGTCAATATCTTTTGTAATAAAGTGCTTATTTTTTAAAATAAAAACCACTCCTCATCCCTTAATGAAGTAAATATTTCAAATGCACCATATCAGAATTACAAAAAGGAAAAAACTCTGATGTTTTTTCATTCTATAGGAGGAAGAGGTGGAAGAAACTGGCAGCAGCATTTAAACAGACACTCACATTTAAGATTCTACAACTATTAAAATCCTGATTTACTAAAAAGTATTATCTAAAAGGTTCTATAAATATGCTAAATAAAGAAGTACTCCATAAAGAAATAAAGAAAACTGCCATAGTTGGTCCTCTTCACACTTCAAGATTTAAGACTCATCTCATCCATGTGTAAATTCAGTGTCCTTTCCTAGAAAAGAGGGTATTTTGAATGAAAACTCCATGAGGGCTTATGTCCTCTGGCATACAGAAGCAACTTTTTAAAAAAATGTAGATAGGTAAGAAGGTAGGAAGGAAGTTAGAAAGTTAGGAAGGAGGAAAGAAGAAATTACATTCAACCATTAAACATTCAAAACACTCCCGTGTCTTCTCTACTACCTCTGATTAGTAGTTAACTAATCAGAGAAAATAAGGAAGGAAGAAAGGACTAGAATGGGTAATCTGGTAAATTAAAGAGCAACATACCAACAACTCACTTTATGAACAGTCATATATCCACAGACCCTGACCCTCTCCAAGTTGGAAAGAAGTGCAGGTAACCTGAAGACCCATGCACTCACTTGTCACTGATATATGAAGTGAGGGCAGTCTTGTTAAAGAACTGAGTCCTTAACCTGTGGAATGTTATGCTAAGTTCAGGTAGTTAGTGTCAAGTCTTAATTGTTGGACACCTATTTGGTTTTGGAGAGTCAGAGAATTGGGAAAAAACCATGTATTTCATGTCAGCAGTTAAAAAAAAAAACACAACAAAACTTCTAAAAATCTAAACAAAACCTACCAACTGAATGGAAAGATCTGCATTTGGAGGTTCTTTTGTGATTATCCATCTATTTCTAGAAATGAAATGGAGTATATTCTGTGTCTAAAAGATGTTGCACATGCAAATGTTGGTAAGGTCGGTTTTAATGCTTTCCTTGGACATTTTATGGTGATGCTACAGAGGATGACCTAATTCACGTGTGCAAGAATTTCAGAAGTAACACCAATGATGCATACAATTCTTACTTCAGCTAGCACTTGTTTTTATACACAAAGCTATTAAATATTATTTTCCTTTTTCTGAAAAACATGTTTAGATGTCTAAGGGATTTCATGCCTGGGAAATGTTCCTAATCTAACACAGATTAGATTGAACACATAGGCCTCCTGAAGTAATGAATCAATTTCCATAACAGTATTAACTTTTGCTAGAAGAGAAAATATATCATACAAATTTCCCAATAGTTTTGAAATTGTAAGCTTCCTTTTATTATCTCCTAATCTCCCCCCCCAAAAAAACTAAAAAAAGGTGATACATTTCTACATATATATACATATCCAGGCATAACTCATTTTATTGCACTTTATTGTGGCTTGAAGGCATTATTTTTTTTTTTAAATAAATTTAAGGTTTTTGGCAACTTGGCATTGAGCAAGTCTATCAGCACAATTTTTCCAACAGTATTTGCTTACTTCATGTCTCTGTCATATTTTGGTAATTCTTGCAGTATTTCAAATGATAATTTTTCATCATTATTATTTTGTTTGTCATGGTGATCAGTGATCTTTGATTTTACTACTGGAATTGTTTAGGGCACCACAAACTGTACCCATAAGACAGTGAACTTAATCTATAAACGTTGCCCATGTTCTGACTGCTCCACTGACCATCTCTCTCCTTCTCTTGGGACCTCCCTATTCTCAGAGTCATAACAATATTGAAATTAGGGCAATTAACCCCACTGCGACGTCTAAGTATTCAAGAGAAAGAAGAGTCACACGTCTACCACTTTAAATCAAAAGCTAGAAATGACTAAGCTTAATGAGGAAGGCATGCTGACAGCCACGACAAGCTGAAAGCTAGGCCTCCCGTGCCAAACAGCCATGTTATGAATACAAAGTTACAGTTCTTGAAGGAAATGAAAAGTGCTACTTCCACGAATACACAGATGCTGATAAAGTGAAACAGTCTTAGTTACTGATATCCAGAGAGTTTTAGTGGTCTGAATAGAAGGCCACCAGCCACAACATTGCCTTAAATCGAAGACCCTAACTCTCTTCAATCTATGAAGACACAGAGGTGGGTAAACTGCAGAAGAAATCTTTGAAGCCAGCAGAGGTTGGTTCAAGAAAAGATTTAAGAAAAGAAGTCATCTCTGTAACATGAAAGAGTAAGGTGATGCGGCAGCAAGTGCTGATAGAGAAGCTACAGCAAGTTATCCAAAAGATCTAAGATCATTAATGAAAGTGGCCACAGTATAAAACAGATTTTCAGTGTAGACAAAACAGCCTTCTGTTGCAAGATGCCATGTAAGACTTTCTTAGCTAGAAATGAGTAATGCTTGGTTTCAAAATTTCAAGGGATAGGCTGACTCTCTTGTCAGGGCTCATACAGCTGATAACTAAGCTGAAGCCCATGCTGAAGATACAGCATATCTGTTTACATCATGGTTTACTGGATATTTTAAGCCCACTGTTGAGAAAAAGATTCCTTTCAAAATGTTACCACTCATTGACAATGCACCTGGCCACACAGAGCTATGATAGAGATGTATAAGATTCATGCTGTTTTCATACCTAACAACATCTGTTCTGCAGCCCATGGATCAAAGAGTTATTTCAACTTTTACATCTTATTATTTAAGAAATACATTTCACAAGGCTAGAACTGCCCAAAATAGTGATTCTTCTGATGGATCTGAGCAACGTAAATTGAAAACATTCTGGAGAGGATTCACCATTCAAAATGCCATTAAGAACATTCATGATTCATAAAAAGACATCAAAATATCAACATTAAAAGGAGTTTTGGGGGCCTGGGTGGCTCAGTCGGTTAAGCATCTGACTCCTGATATTAGGCTCAGGTCATGATCTCACAGTCTGTGAGATGGAATCCGCATCAAGCTCCATGCTGACGGTGCTGAGCCTGCTTGGGATTCTCAATCTCTCTCTCTCTCTCTCTCTCCCCCTACCCTGCCTGCACACATGCATACTTGCTCTCTGTCTCTCAAAATAAACAAACATTATTTTAAGAAAATGTCACTGCCACCCCACCTTCAGCAACTACCACTCTGATCAGTCAGCAGCTATCATAAAACCAAGACCCTCCCCTTGCAAAAAGATGATGACTCACTAAAAGCTCAGATGATGGTTAGCATGTTTTAGCAACATTTTAAAACTACATACATATTTTTTAGACTGAATGCTACTGCACGCCAAATAGACTGCAACATACTGTAATTTTATATGTACTGGGAAACCAAAAGATTTATTAAACTTACTTTATTGTAATATTTATACACTGCTTTATTGCAGTGGTCTGGAATTGAATCTCCAATATCTTTGAGGTATGCTTGTATCTCCATTTTCCCCAAGATCTCCACTTGTTGGTATGTCTAGCTCTGCAAAGGGTACTCAGACATTACTTTATTCCTTTATGAATTCTGTTCTACTGTCCTCAGATGAAAGAAGTTTTTAAACTTAACTCTAATGTGTAACCAAAGATGAGTTCTTTTAGGTTTAACAGAATCTGAGTTGATGAGAAAAATAATTGACAAATCACAGAATGTTAAAACCAGAAAGTAACTTAAAAACTACCTTTTTTTTAACCTAATTTTACAGATGAGGAAAGATGGAGAGGAAGCAGATTCTGGTGAAAAGGAGACCATTTACGTGGCTATATAATGGTCTAGGAAAAACATGAGTAGGGAGAGGGTAGAAAGATGACGAAATATTGAGATGTTATGAAAAGAGTGATGATATGCTTGCTCATAAAGGTTACATATAAGACAATACATTAAAAACTTGAGTTAATGGGGCGCCTGGGTGGCTCAGTCAGTTAAGCATCGACTTCAGCTCAGGTCATGATCTCAATGGTTCATGGGTTCGAGCCCCGCGTCAGTTCATGGGTCTGTGCTGACAGGTAGCTCAGAGCCTGGAGCCTGCTTCAGATTCTGTATCTCCCTCTCTCTATGACCCTCCCCTGCTCACGCTGTCTCTCTCTCTTAGAAATAAAAACGTTAAAGAAATTTTTTTAAGTTGGGTTAAAAAGCAATTATGTAAGGAAAAAAAGGCAAATATCTATGTGTCTAAGGCTTTAAGCACTGATATTAATAGCGGTAGTATATATTTGTAGAGGTTCCTTTGTTTCAAGACACTAAGATCAGCAGAACCACTGTGAAATTGGAAGTATCCCCAACATAACTGGTTATTAAATTACGTTTTCTTCAATTAAAAAAAGAGTACTTTTTTATATCTACCTTAATCTACACAAGGGCTTTTATGTAGGAATCTCAGACTGATCAGACTCATTTTTGTTTACAGAATTAGAAGAGACCTTAAAGATCATTAATTCTGTTTTACAGAGTAGTAGTAATTAAAGGGTCCAGTGACCTGCACACTATGAATAGAACTGGTAATTAGCAAAGCCAGGCACCCTTACTCTCTGTGAAACATTCTGTCCACCACAAACAAATACTGTTTGTGTTAATGTTAAGAGAACTAGTAAAACTGCAGTGTTACTTTATAACTACAAAGTACCTTTTACATGTATTACTTCAATTATTCCTCATAACTATGAGATGAAGTACTACTTATCCAATTTGCCCACCATACTAGAATTAAATAACTTCTTTATCAATTAAGCTCATTTTAGCTGCAAGTAAGTAATCCAATTCAAAGCAACATACAGTAAGACAATTTTTTCACTTAACAGGAAATAAAGAAGCACTTCTGGACTGGTTAGTAGCTCAACAATGTCTTCAAGACTGTGATGAGCACTGGGTATCATATGTAAGTGATGAATAACTAAAGCCTACACCTGAAATTAATACAACACTGTATGTTAACTAACTAGAATTTAAATAAAAACTTGATGGCACAAAAACAGACACATAGATCAATGGAACAGAATAGAGAACCCAGAATTGGACCCACATATGTATGGCCAACTAATCTTTGACAAAGCAGGAAAGAGCATCCAATGGAAAAAAGACAGCCTCTTTAACAGATGGTGCTGGGAGAACTGGAAGCAACATGCAGAAGAATGAAACTAGATCACTTTCTTACACCATACACAAAAATAAACTCAAAATGGATAAAGGACCTGAACGGGAGACAGGAAAACCATCAAAACCCTAGAGGAGGAAGCAGGAAACAACCTCCTTGACCTCAACCACAGCAATCTCTTACTTGACACATCCCCAAAGGCAAGGGAATCAAAAGCACAAAGGAACTATTGGGACCTCATCAAGATAAAAAGCTTCTGCATGGCAAGGGAAACAATCAATAAAACTAACAGGCAACCAACAGAATGGGAAAAGATAGTTGCAAATGACATATCAGATGAAGGGCTAGTATCCAATATCTATAAGGAACTCATCAAACTCCACACCCGAAAAACAAACAATCCAGTGAAGAAATGGGCAGAAGATATGAACAGACACTTCTCCAAAGAAGACATCGATGGCCAACAGACACCTGAAAAGATGCTCAGCGTCCCTCCTCATCAGGGAAATACAAATCAAAACCACAGGAGATACCACCTCATTCCAGTCAGAGTGGAGAAAAGGGACAAATCAGGAGACTATAGATGGTGGCGATGATGTGGAGAAATGGGCACCCTCCTACACTGTTGGTGGGAATGTAAAATGGTGCAGCCCCTCTGGAAAACAGTGTGGAGGTTCCTCAGAAAATTAACAACAGAACTCCCCTATGACCCAGCAATAGTACTGCTAGGAATTTATCTAAGGGATACAGAAGTGCTGATGCATAGTAGCACATGTACCCCAATGTTCATAGCAGCACTTTCAACAATAGCCAAATCATGGAAAGAACCTAAGTGTCCATCAACTGACAAATGGATCAAGAAGATGTGGTTCATCTATACAATGGAATACTACATGGCAATGAGAAAGAATGAAATCTGGCCATATGTAGCAACGTGGATGGAACTTGAGGGTGTTATGCTGAGCGAAAGAAGTCAGGCAGAGAAAGACAGATACCATATGCTTCTAGTTATAGGAGGATTAGGAGGAACTTAACAGAGGACCATGGGGGAGGAGAAGGGGAAAGTAGCTGGGGAGAGAGAGAGAGGCAAACCATGAGAGACTCTTGAATGCCGAGAACCAACTGAAGGCTGATGGGGGTGGGGAGGAGGGGAAAGGGGGAGTGATAGGCATGGAGGAGGGCACTTGTTGGGATGAGCATTGGGTGTTATATGGAATCCAACTTGACAATAAACTATGAAAGAAAAAAATAAAAACTTGAAAAAAAATACAAACAAAAATAAAACACAGTATCTTCAAGAACCCACATATGTCTTCACTCTACCATCCTCAGACAGTGTGCCCCCACCCTAAATCTCCAGGTCTTAACAGAGTGAAACAGGTTTCTTATCCAGACTCAGCAGTAACCAGGAAGATGAGACCATCTCTTCATGTACATCTCATTTAGAAACAAGGAAACCTTTCCCAGAAACCCCAAACCCAAGTCTCATCAGTAGACCTCTTCTCAGGTCTCAATGGCCTGAACTGCATTACATACCTATGTCAAAAATCACCCAGTCATAATGGAACCCTATGGCTGAGTTTTAAACCAATCAGAACCCCCTCTCCAATGCAGAAGATAGGGATTGAGTCTCTGAAGCACAAAGCCATGTGGAGGTAGGAAACTACGTGAATACAATCAGGGTTCTATTAGGAAAGTGAAGGAGGGGCCAGTCTCACACTTGGGTTGTCTCACTAATGGTGCTTTATGTCCACATGCCCTCAGGAACACATAAGGGGCACCTGGGTGGCTCAGTGTGTTGAGCATCTGACTCTTGATTCCTGCTCAGGTCAGGATCTCAAGGTTTGTGAGTCCGAGCCCCGTGACAGGCTCTGCACTAGTGGTTTGGAACCTGCTATATGCTCTGTGCTCTGGGCTGACAGAGTGGAGCCTGCTTGGGATTCTCTGTCTCCCTTTGTCTCTGCTCCTCCTCTGCTTGTGTGCACACTCTCACTCTCTCACTCACTCTCTCAAAATAAATGAACATTTTTTTAAAAAAAGATCCTCTCTCTCCCTCAAAAAAAAAAAAGCCACTATGATCTGGTTTGGGGGGGGCAATAATATAGAAGAGATAGGGAAAGAAAAAAAGGTTTTTCTGTAAGGCACCAGATTGCTTCCATTAATGAGTAAACTATAAGCATGGCAAGAAAATTTAAAACTGTTATATTAAGAATAACTGATGGAACTAATATTGCTTAATCTGGATAATAAATAACATTTACTGAATATTTACTGTAGGCTAGGCGCTATTCTGAGAGCTTTATATGTAATACCTACTAGCAATTAGATAAATTACAGTAATATATTAAAAATGAACAAACTGGGGCACAAAAAGATCACAATAACACGCCCCAGACTACAGAGCTAGTTAAGGGGCAGAGAAGTGATTCAAACACTGGCTTTAGAGTTTGAGTTCTATTATGTTTTACATTTCTGAAGAAATTTTTGATTCACAGCCAAATTCACAAATTTGAAGACCTGTCACATTAAGAGAAGAGTAAGTTTTCTTCTGTGTGATCTCAAAGAACAAACCAGGACCATTAGGTTAAAGTCTGAAGGAGATAATATTTCTACTTCCTCTGAGGCAGAGCCATCAAACAATGAGAGTTAACCAAAATAGGACCGATTAGCCTCCTGGGACAAGAGTACAGATCACACTTACTCAAGAAGGAGCAAGTGGACTCTGAGTTCACACTGCTAGAGAGGAGTCCTACTTTGGAGACACATTCTATTATACTGGAAAAGATCTCACTTTCTGTTGGGGGGGGGCGGTCCTAAACTGGTGGTTCACAGACATTTTGATTACTGTATTCTTTTCAAATTATTTTGGTTTCTAATACTTAAAAAGTTTGGGGCACCTAGGTGGCTCCAATCGGGTAAGCGTCCAACTCTTGATTTCAGCTCAGGTCTGATCTCACACTTCATTAAATTCAAGCCCCACACTGGGCTTGCACTGACAGTGAGGAGACTTTTAGGGATTCTCTCACTCTCCTCTCTCTTAAAATAAATAAATTAAATAATAATAATAATAAAAGTCTTACATAAAATTTGATTTCTGGCTTTTCCTTTTA
Source organism: Hyaena hyaena (assembly GCF_003009895.1). Classification (NCBI taxonomy): domain Eukaryota; kingdom Metazoa; phylum Chordata; class Mammalia; order Carnivora; family Hyaenidae; genus Hyaena; species Hyaena hyaena. The sequence continues at coordinate 387,594 of NW_024081452.1, read as the reverse complement.
AAAAATTTAAAATTTTTGGCAACCTTAGCTCCATACACCACCAGGACAACAACTGGCTGGAGCAGAATGATGAGTCAAGGTCCTCCGGTATGGACTCTCTGGTTGCCCTTAGCCTCACCTAGATGCCTCCCTCTTTAAGGGGCCTATTTGACCCCTACAAGGTATTTGCGGAGCAAGCCTAAAGAGGAGAAAGAAATACAAGTAAAAGAAAGGTTAAAGGATCATGCTCCAACAGGATCCCTAATGCAGTATTTCGCAATGCCCTTTTCCCTGCCATCCCCTCCCTTAGGAACCTTCCCGCCCCCCAACCATCCCTCATCTCCAATGAAATGTTAATACCCAGATGTACTGTATACCTGTTTAGGAGCCACAAACTGCTGTAATAACTAAGGTCCCCCCTTGAAGAGCCAAATTTCACCCTCTGGGAATAAAAATGCACACTTTAAAATTTTGACTCTTAAACTGATTCTCATGGTCTAAATCAGCAGAGACTGAAACATATATACACTAGGGAGATAGACACTATACATTTCCAGCAGCTTCCTTTTGTTCCTCTAAGGATTATCAGGAGAGAAAACAAAAAAGTTTGAGTAAAACCACAGGAATGTTTAATAAACATAAAGATTAAATTCCTTATGTAGATTAAAAGTATTAAATGTCCTATGTAGAGCCAAGACTAGTGGAGTGTTGGATATGTTTATACTGTCATACTCATGTTCAGCCCCAATTTATATCTAGGGCTGTCTAGAACAGAAGGTCTCAAAGGTTTTGATCTCCTGACTCTTTACTCTCTTAAAAATTACTGAGGATATCAAAGATTTTTTTTAAGTGAATTACAACCACTGATACTAACCATATCAGAAATAAAAATGAGATTTTTAAACTATACATTTTTGAATGGATCTTAAAAAATGATAAACCTATCACACATTAGTACAAATAAGGTATTTTTAGTGGAAAAAAAACTTCAAAAAATTAGTAAAAGAATGTTATTATTTTACATTTTTAAATTTCTTCACTGTTTGACTTGGAAAAAAAGAACACCAAGATTCTCATATCATTTCTGCATTTAATCTGTTGCAATATCACATATCATGTAACCTCTGGAAGACTCCACTGTACACAAGTGAAAGTAGACAAATAACATCTTATAGTTTTGACCTTTTGGATCCCCTGAGCATTTGCTGTGTAAGACTCTTTAAATTTCAAAGTTATTAAAATTTGTTTTAAGGTTCTGTGAAAAATTGTTGGCCTGGATACATATATTTTTGCACCATGCTCTCTCCAAACTTCAATAATTTTTTTAAAGTAGCATAAACCCACAAAAACTAAGAAAATAGAAATGGAGGAAAGAGAAAATTTTAAACACTGAAAAGCATATGGAAGAGTGGCACTCCTAGAAAAGTGACTGCTAAGGAGCCTTTACATAAAGACACTAACTGCAGGATCACCAAAGGGCTCAAGAACTGGGAGCAGTAGGTGCCTCTAGAAATGGGAGTGAAGATGGGTCTAGGAAGAGGATTGGTTGAAAGTCTATTTAGGTGACTAAGCCTCTCTGATCTCCTAGTCCCTCTCCACAGCTGGGTGACCCATGCTAGGAACTGTTCCTCTCTATTGCCAGCAGAAACTTATCTGTAAAGAAGCGGGGTGTCTGTTTTTCTTTTAAGGTGTCTGTGTACAATTAAGGGGAGATATCTTACTTTTATAACAAGGCATCAAGTCAACTTTACACAGTGACTACACAAAAAGCTCCCTTTTTCTTTCTTTCTTTTCTTTTTTTTTTAAAAGCTCTCTTTTTCAAGTCCTTTTCCAAAACTCATAGCCAGAGCCTCCAGAGGCCTTAGTGGAGTCCTTTTCTGGGAACTCAAGAGAAAAAGCCCAAAGATTCTGCCAGGCCTTTCTTTCCCAGGAAAATAAATAAGCTAGGTCTCCTTATGGTAAAGACTACAACAAACTCCACTCATAGTCTTGAAACTCTGAATCAATTTTTCAGTAGTCTACCTTTAAATATGGACAGGGAAGGACCACTAGACATTTGAGGAAAGCATCTAATAGTGAGAGATCAAAACAAACAGTAATAAAACAAAACAAAAAAACCCAAAATACAAAAAAGAAACTTGGAGTGAGCAGAGACTATGAGAGAAGGATCCAAAGAACTAACATTGCACCATAAAGAGTAATCCTATCCAAAGCAATCTACACACTTAATGCAATCCTTATCAAAATACAAACAGCATTTTTTCACAGAGCCAGTATGAACAATTCTAAAATTTATATGGAGTCCAAAAGACTCCAAATAGCCAAAGTATTTTTGAAAAAGAAAAGCAAAGCTTGAGGCATCATGATTCTGGACTGCAAGCTATATTACAAAGCTGTGGTCATCGAGACAGTATGGTATTGGCACAAAAACAGACACACAGATCAGTGAAACAGAACAGAAAACCCAGAAAAGGACCCACACTATATGGTCAACTAATCAACAAAGCAGGAAAAGAATATCCAATAGAAAATAGAAAGTCTCGGGGCGCCTGGGTGGCTTTGTCGGTTAAGCGTCCGACTTTCGCTCAGGTCATGATCTCGCGGTTCGTGGGTTCGAGCCCCGCGTCGGGCTCTGTGCTGACTGCCAGCTCAGAGCCTTGAGCCTGTTTCAGTCTGTGACTCCCTCTCTCTCTGACCTCCCCTGCTCACGCTGTCTCTCTCTCCTAGAAATAAATAAAAATATTAAAAAAAAAAAAAAGAAAATAGAAAGTCTCTACCAGAAATGGTGTTGGGAAAACTGGACAATGAAGAATTAAACTGGACCACCATCTTATACCATATATATATACATATATATATATATATATATATATATATATATATATATATATATTTTTTTTTTTTTTTTTACTCAAAATGATGAAAGACCTAAGTGTGAGTCAGGAAACCATCAAAATCCTAAAGAACACATACAGAAACCTCTTTGACTTCAGCCATAGCAACTTCTTACTTGACAGGTTGCTGGAGGCAGGGGAAACAAAAATTAACATGAACTATTGGGACTTCATCAAGATAAAAGGCTTCTCCAACAATCAACTATAAGGCATAATCCCATTCCAAGATGGGAGAAGGTATCTATAAGTGACATATCTGTATGTATCCAGAAATGCCTGGGTGGCTCAGTCAGTTAAGTGACCAACTCTTGATTTCAGCTCAGGTCAAAATCTCATGGTTTGTGAGCTCGAGCCATGCTGACATTGCAGAGCCTGCCTGGCATATTCTCTCTCTCTCTGCCCCTCTCCCACTTATGCTCTCACTGTCTCAAAATAAACATTTAAAAAATAATTAATAGTAGAAATGAAATCCTCAAAGAACTGGAAGATACTTTGAGGAAATTTTCCCAAAAAGTAAAATAAAAGGGATAGAAAAGATAAGAAAACATGGAGAATAATGCTCCAGGTCCCAGAATTAAAAACAGGAATCCCAGAAGGTCAAAACAAGAGAAACAGAGGGAGAAGAAAGTGAATTTCCTAGAACCTAAGGATATGAATTTTAATGAAAGGGCCCACTGATTGCCCATCACAATTTGTAAAAGTAGTCCTATACTATGGTACTTTTTCATACAATTTCAGAGCTCAAGGACAAAGAGAGGATCAAAATAAGCTTGAAGGAAGGGGAAACAGCAGACTTCTCAACAGCAGCAGTGGAGCCAAAGTAAAATGAAGCACTGCATTAAAAAAACAGAGGGGAAGGGCATCTGGGTGGCTCAGTAGATTAAGGGTCTGACTCTTGATTTTGGCTCAGGTTGTGATACCAGGGTTGTGGGATTGAGTCCTGCATCTGGCTCCTCGCTAGCATGAAGCCTGCTCAAGATTCTCTCTTTCTCGGGGCGCCTGGGTGGCTTAGTCGGTTAAGCATCCGACTTTCGCTTGGGTCATGATCTCGCGGTTCGTGGGTTCGAGCCCCGCGTCAGGCTCTGTGCTGACTGCCAGCTCGGAGCCTGGAGCCTGTTTCAGTCTGTGACTCCCTCTCTCTCTGACCCTCCCCTGCTCACGCTGTCTCTCTCTCTCTCTCCTAGAAATAAATAAAACATTAAAAATTTAAAAAAAAAAAAAAAAAAAAGATTGTCTCTTTCTCTCCTTCTCTGTCCCTCTCCCCTGCTCCTGCTTTCTCTCTGTAAAATAAAATTTTAAAATAATTTTTTAAAAATGAAGGAAAATGATTTCCATCTAGCCATCATAAGTATTAAGAAAGAAAAGTGAGGAGTATCTGGGTGGCTCGGTTAAGCATCTGACTCTTGATTTTGGCTCAGGTCATGATCTCACACTGTGAGTTCAAGACCCACATCCGGCTCTGCACTGACAAGTGTGGAGCTTGCTTGGGATCCTCTGTCTCCCCCTCTCTTTGCCTCTCCCCCACTCACATTCTCTCTCAAAATAAATAAATAAACCAAAAAAAGACAAAAAAGTCATTTTCAGACATGCAAGTTCTCAAAAATTTTACCTTCTAAGCACCTTTTTTTCTGGATGTTATTGAAGGGGGGAATTTCACCAAAATGAGAGAATAAACCAGGAAAGGAGTGTGAGTAATACCTAGGAAAAAGGAAATCTAACAAAGAGAGAGGCAATGAAGATATGAGAAGAAAGCTGTTAACAAGTCTGAAGAATAACTGCAACATAACAGACAGTTCTAGGAGGAATTTCTTAAAAATGAACTTCATAGACTACCTACTGTGCTTGAATAAGCTGAGAGGAGATTTATACAACCAAGGAAGAGTTTGGATTGAATTTAATACATACACAGAAAATGGCAATTAAACAATTAGAAAATGAGCATTCTTTACAAACAAAAATAGAACATAAACTAGACAGTCACAGAAAAAAACCAAAGAATATCATAAATTTCATTCTTTGAACAATGAAATAAAATTAGAAACTATTAAAAAATTAATACACCTACAAAGAAAACTACAAACTTGGAAATGTTTAAATGTACTTCTAAATCATGGCTGGAAGAAATCATAAGAGAAATCAGAGAATAACACTTAGACTTGGCAAAAATACAACATATCAAAATTTGTAGGATGCAGCTAAAGCAATCTTAAAAGGGAAATTTATAGATGCAAATGTTTATACTCCCAACTTCTGTTAGTTTTTTTCTTTTAAAAAACCCACAAATTTGTTCTAACACAGTTTGATCAAGACCTGAATTTCCCACTTGCTTATGTGTGATTTTTTTTGGTGAGAAACATCAGAAACATCAGGTGAAAGCAGAAAACTGAACTCAGCTGAACTGAGCTGTGTAGGAATATGCAAAATACATACAAGTAAAAACATGTATCATCTCAGTTCACCAGGTATGTTATGAGCCATACCTACACATATGGTATTACACTTTCTTTCTTTTTTTTTTAATTTACGTATTTTGAGAGAGAATGCAAGAGAGAGAGAAAGCAAGAGTGAGCAAGCAGGGGAGGGTCAGGGACAGAGAGGGAAAGAGATAATCCTGCACTGCCAGTGCAGAGCACAATGCAGGGCTCAAACTCATGAACCGTGAGATCATGCCCTGAGCTGAAAATCAAGAGGGGGATGTTTAACCAACTGAGCCACGCAGGTGCCCCATGATTATTACACTTTCTGTCCAATGTCTGATAACTCTCCTTTCACCACCTCACAATAAGTCGCAAGCTGTATCCCTTCGGATACCACTTCCACAAGAAAACTTCAGGTTTTGGGTCAAGTACCACATTCAGTTTAGTAATGTATGTCTTAACCACTAAATGTATATAAACCAGCACTACTGTTTTTAGAAGATTCTGGGGGAGGGCAGAAGGTAGGAAGGAAGGGAAAGACATGAAGTTTTTGAGTGTCATTGCCTCTAACCCCATTTTCTCCATAAGCCCCAATATATGTTGTGATAAAGCAAAAGTGGCTGCATTAGAAAAGATACAATGAAAAACTTATAGTGAATATTGGAACAAATAGAGAAGTCTAAACATATACTGTAATTAGATAGTATTATTGTGTGAATGTTAAATTTCCTGAATGTGATGATTTTGTCTTTGGCCTTAGGAGATAAAAATACAAGGAGGACAAAGTCATGATGCCTGCTGACTCTTAAAAAAACAAGGAAAAGGAAAAAAGAAATAAAGTGTGAAACAAAACACATACAGCAAAACGTTAACAACTAGTACTCTTGTGAAAGGTATCCATTGTACTATTCTGTAACTTTTCTGTAATAAAAAAGTTTGGAAAAGGAAAATATTGGTGATAACAAATGTAGTAGATTGAATTCTTCACTCCTTCCTTGCATTCAGCCGCCCCCCCTTTTTAAAGTTTATTAAAAAAAAAGTTTCTATTTATTTTTGAGAGCGAGAGAGAACAAGCAGGGGAAGAGCAGAGAGAGAGGGAGACACAGAATCCGAAGCAGGTTCCAGGCTCTGAGCTGTCAGCAGAGTTTGACATGTGGCTCCAACCCACGAACTGAGAGATCATGATCTGAGCTGAAGTCAGACACTTAGCCGACTGAGCTACTCAGGTGCCCCTAAAGTTTATTTTGAGAGAGAGAGAGAGAGAGAGAGAGAGAGAGAGAGAATCCCAACAGTGTAGAGCCCAATACAAGGCTCAAACTCACACACCTCAAGATCACGACCTGAGCCAAAACCAAGCGTTGGATGCTCAACCAACCGAGTCACCAGACACCTCTAGACCTTTCTTTTCCATAACTTTTGAATACTTCCCATACTGATAGACAATATTTTCCTATCCCTTTCAACCTGTTTTAACCAAAAGAATGGAGCAGGAATAATGGTAGTCCAGCTTGAAAGTTGTTGCTCTGTCTTAAACTCCTACTATCAACATGAGACGATATATCCAGATTACCCTAATCAGGAGGATGAGAAGTAGATGTCATCCTGTTGCCTCAATTTAGGCCAATCTGTGTCAGTCAACATCAAGCCAACTTCAAACCTGTCGGAGGACTCCATCCAAGACCAGCAGACTGCCTAGTCAACTGTCTCCTGACCTCAGATGAGTGAGCAATACATACTTATTGTTACACCACTAAGATTTTTCCAGTTGTTCAGAATTTTGTGAAAACAATGAAGTAGTCAAGTCAACTTAGACAAGGAAAAGAATAAACTCCAAGTACAAAATATTTTAAGAAGTAAAAATAAGGGGTGCCTGGGTGGCTCAGTCAGGTAAGCAACCAATTCTTGACTTCTGCTTAGGTCATCATCTCATGGTTTATGCGTTTTGAGCCCCGTGTCAGGTCCTTGTTGACAGCACAGAACCTGCTTCAGATCCTCTGCCTTCCCCCACCCCTCCCTCTCTCTGCCCCTGTTCTGCTCTTTCTCTCTCAAAAGTAAATAAATAGATAAGCATTTTAAAATTCAAAAAGTAAAAACAAGAGAAGAAATATATGAAACAAAATAAAAACACAAGAGAAAGGATCAACAAACCCAAACACTGGTCTTTTGAAAGACTGAAAAATAAATCTTTTGACAAAATTTATCAAGAAAAAAGAGAAAAGCACCAATAATTATAACTAGGAATGACAAAGGGACCACCACTACAGAAACAATACAATTTTGTAACTCTTAAGATAATACATTAAATAATTTTATTCCTTATTTGAAATAGCTTAAAAATCTGAATAGGAAGTATTTTAGAAAAAGCTACCTAAACGATCTCAAAAAGATGAGTCATTTACCCACTGAAGAAACTGAATCAAATTTTTAAAAGTCACCAAATAATTTTTATAGGAATATCCAGCAAACAATCTGTTAGAAAACAGATCTTTTATTATAGAAACTTTTGGAAAAAGGGAGAGAAAAAAGGGAGGGATGGAAAACTCTTCCAATTCATTGTTTGAGGCTACTATAAACTTGAAAACTGGGCATATGTAGTATGACAAAGGAAAAATCACAGGCCAATCTCACTTATAAACAGAGATTTAGGGGTGCCAGGTGGCTCAGTTGATCGGGTGTCCAACTTCGGCTCAGGTCATGATCTCACAGTTCATGAGTTTCAGCCCTGCATCAGGCTCTGTGCTGACAGCTCAAAGCCTGGAGTCTGCTTCAGATTCTGTTTCCCAATCTCTCTGCCCCTCCCCTGCTCTCTATTTTTGAGAGAGAGAGAAAGAGAGGGAGGGAGAGAAAGGGAAAGGGAGGGAGAAAGAGCAAACATTAAACAAACATTAAACAATTAAATAAACATTAAATATTAAACAGATTTAAAAATCCTAAATATTACCAAATCAAATCCTGCAATAAACACTTAAAAAATTGTAAAATACTTTGAAACATGGGGTGCCTGGGTGGCTCATTCAGTTAAGCCATCTGACTCTTGATCTCAAGATTGTAAGTTTAAGCTCCTTGTTGAAAGCCTACTTTTGAAACAATTGCAAAGTGACAGAAAAGTTGGAAATACAGTATAGAGAAAAAATTTTCCTGAAACATTTAGAAGTTAGTTGCCAACCTGATGCTTCCATTGTCTTTAAATATTTTAGTGTGTATTTCCTACAAACAAGGACCACCACCTACCACATAAACAGAATATGACCCGTGAGAATCTAGACACACTGGTATGTTAATGCCATTTAATCCTCAGACACCATTCAAGTATTCTAATTATCCCAACGTCCCCTTATATAGAAAAGAATACAGCTCAGAACCATGCAATGTATTTAGTATCAAGCCCCTTCAGTCTCAAAGACCCACTTAGGATCCTTACACTATCATAAATTATAGGCCAGTTATTTTGTACAATATCCCTTAATTTGGGCTTGGTATCTTCTCATAATTATATTCACGTTCTGCATTTTAGCAGGATACCTCAGAAGTGACAGTGAGTGATTTCTTCTCACTGTATCCTATTAAGTAGAGCCTAATTCCAATCTGTCCTATTATGATGCTCACTTTGATCACCTGGTTAAAGGAGCGTCTGCCCTCCTCACTCCATTTTGGCTCTGACTCAGCATGCTGTGGAACTGGCTGTCTCTCTAAGTAATTCCACTCCTCACCTTTCTCCTTATGCTTAGGGATCTGATATTCTATCCCAAGGTTGCCCCTCTGCAGAAATGCCCCCCTCACCCAGGTCTGGCCCTGAAGCCCCACCTCAAGCTGCTCCCTTCCCCTTTCATGGATGCTCTACTTGCCACACTTGGGCTCTAAATCCCCACACATAGCCATGTGAACCACTTCCCTATGGAGCATTACTCATCTTAACTGGGCTCTGACCCTGCTAAACTGCTATTCTGTGCAGATACCCTCTTCTCCCAATCTGGGCTTTGACACTCACTCTGGGTCAATGCGGCACCCCTGCTCCCATCCCCAAGTACCAACTTCACCCTACATAATGGATTAAAGATAAGGACTAAATTTTGTGGTAAGGGAAGAATGGCTACAGTGTTTTTTTAAAATGTATTTTGGACTCTGTAGGATTCATCCTAGCAACAGGAGGACAGTATAAATTAGAAAAACCTATTTACTAATTTACCATAATAATGGATTTAAAAGAACTATGTGATTATTTCAATATTTACTCAAAAAAAAGGACATAAAAAATGCAACCCATTCAAGGGAAAGAAAAAAACAAAACCTTTTGGCAAACAATGAATAGAAGGAAAGCTCCTCAACATAACTGAGTGTATTCAGTAAAACTCACAGGAAATTTCATACTTAAAGGTGTAAGGTTAAAAATATTTCCCTTTAAAGTCAGAAACAAAACAAAAATGTCTGCTTCTATTCAACACTGTATTTATACTAATCACTGCAATTAGAAAAATGTGAAAGTAATAAAGGCTGAATAAGAAAAATAAAAATGTCATTATTATCAGACAATGCACACATAAGAAAGAAGTTGAAGGGGGGGCACCCGGGTCACTCAGTTGGTTGAACGTCCGACTTTGATTGTCTGATTGTCCAACTTTGGCTCAGGTCATGATCTCATGGTTCGTGAATTCAAGCCCTACACTGGGCTTGCTGCTGTCAGCACAGTGCCCACTTTGGATCCTCTGTCTCTCCCCCTCCACGCCTTCTGCCCCTCACCTACTCATGCTCTCACTCTCAAAAATAAATAAAACATTAAAAAAAAAGAAACTGAAGGGAATTCTGTTGTAGCGTATCACACCAATATAAAACAATTCTGTTCACAAGTAAATAAGTAGAGAACAGAATTGTTCAAAAATACCATTCACAATAACTAAAACCCATGAAACACCTGGGAATAAATTTAACAAAGTATTTTTTAAGATCTTGTCAGAAAAAAATTATGAAACTTCACTTAAAGACATAAAGGAAGGCCTGCATAAATGGAAATAGCACATCTGCAGATGCAGTAAGACAATATTTAAAGATCACAACATGACTTAAATGTAATCTATAAAATCAAAGCCAATGCTAATGAAATTCCCCATGGATACGTTGACTGTAAAATTCATACATAAGGAAAAACCAATTTTGAAGAGCCAGGTGGCAGTATTTGCCCTGTCAGATAGCAAAACTTATCCCAAAGCGAAACCAAGAGAATGGGATATTAGTAGAGGCACAGATGACAGAAGAGAATTCGAGCTTTAAAACAGTACTAGGTATACACAGGAGCTTGGTCTATGAAAGATATGCTACTAGACATCGGTGAGTTCAGTACAGACTATTCCTTAACTACTGCTTAAATGACCAACTATCCAGGGAAAAAAATTACAACTATTCCCAGCATACAGAAAAATGATACCCCATATGGACTAAATAGAAAAATATAAAAAACAATATTTTAAAATCTTATAATAAAAATATGAGAAGAATATCTTAAGGAACAATGAAGGACTTCTCAAGACACAAAACAACCATAAAGACAATGACAACTGCAGCAACATTAGAATTTAAACCTTCTGTTGATCAAAGTCCCACATAAAGATCAAATGAAAAGCCACAAACTGGGAAGAAATATTTGCAACCCATATTCCCAAAGAATACTTAATATATTCATAATACAAAAATAATTCTTCCAAATCAGTTTTGTTAAAAAGAAAAGAAACACATACACAATCCAAATAAAAAGGGCCACGGATAGAAACAATTACCTAAATGGCTAATCAAGTATAAAGATAAAACTGTGATCAACTAAAATCCCAAGTTGACTTTGGGGTAAAGGATGCCTCTGACTAGAATCAGTGAAAGTGAAATGTTAAAAGCATTTCCCTTTAGGGGCTCCTGGGTGGTTCAGTTGGTTAAGCGTCCAACTTCAGCTCAGGTCATGATCTCGCGGTTCGTGGGTTCGAGCCCCGCATCAGGCTCTGTGCTGACAGCTAGCTCAGAGCCTCGAGCCTGTCTGCAATTCTGTATCTCCCTCTCTCTGACCCTCCCCTGCTTACACTGTCTCTCTCTCTCTCTCTCTGAAATAAATAAAACATTAAAAATTTTTATTAAAAAAAAAATCTCCCTTTAAAATCAGAAACAAAATGAAAATGCCTGCTATCACTGCTTCTATTCAACACTGAGTTGAATAGGGCTAATCAGTGCAATTAGAAAAAGAAACGAAAGTAATAAAGGCTGGCAAGGAAAAATAATAATGTCCTTATGGTGGACAATGCATACATAAGAAGTCCAAGAGAATTCCAACAAAGAAGCTTTTCAGTCTGACTTAAAGAACTGATGTTCATCTACAATAACTTCCAACTCCCAAGTCTGCCTCTGTATCTGAGTTTTGAGCTTTCCATCACCATATTCTTCTGGGGGTGCTTTTTACACACCTTTCTCTCAAATAGTGAGAATTCAGGGGAGTCTCTTACTTACAATGAAATCCAAAATTATTTCATCTTCTACATCGTTCTCGTCTTGATACTTTTGCCCCAGTTCTTAGTCTGGGCAAGCTCCTCTGTCTTTTCCACACAGCAAGAAAGTGCCATCTAAGAACTGCAGAGCAGGCTCTCACCAGACACTGAATCTGCTAGTGTCTGAATGTGGACTCCCCAGTCTCTAAAACTGTGAGAAATGAATTTCTGTTATTTTTATGTCATCCAGTTTATGTTAATTTTTTAAAAATGTTTATGTATTTATTTTGAGAGAAAAGAGAGTGCACGCATGTGTGCAAGAGCAATCAGAGGAGGGGACAGAGAGAGGGAGGGAGAGAATCCCAAGCGGGCTCCACAGATTTCATGAACTGTGAGATAATGACCTGAGCCAAAATAAAGAGTTGGACAGTTAACCAACTGAGCCATCCAGGCAGACAAGCCTATGGTATTTTTGTCATAGCAACCCAAACAGACTAGTACACTTACCTTAAAACACAAAACACAATGGCAGGAAGCCCAGCTTAACAGATGCTCAATTCCTTTCATCTCTAGAACGTTTTAAACTCTTTTTTAATGTTTACTTATTTTTGAGAGAGCGAGTGAGAGAGCGTGCCTGAGCGCACACGCACCAGCATGGAAAGGGCAGAGACAGAAGTAGACACAGAATTCAAAGCAGGCTCCAGGCTCTGAGCTGTCAGCACAGAGCCTGACACAGGGCTTGAACTCATGAGCTGTGAGATCATGACCTGAGCTGAAGTTGGATGCTGAACCAAGTGAGCCACCCAGGTGCCCCTAAAACTTTAAGTAACTATCCTAGATGGTAATAAAATTCATTAGAATACAATTTTTCCTGGGGCACCTGGGTGGCTCAGTCGGTTAAGCTTCTGACTTCAGCTCAGGTCACAATCTTACACTTTGTGAGTTCAAGCCCTGCATGGGGCTCTGTGCTGACTGTGCAGAAATTGCTTGGAATTCTCTCTCTCTCCCTTTGCCCTTCCCCTGCTTGTGCTTTTTCTCTCAAAATATAAAAACTTAAAAAAAAAAAAAAGAATCCAGTTTTTCCCTAGTTACTTATATTTATGCTAACTGATCCACAAAGAGCTACGATTAAAGACAAATTAATAAGTTACCTCTTTTTCCTAGGAAAAATGTTAATCAATATAAGCTGAACTATAAGGAGACGTGATCCATTCTCAACATAACAAATAGTACTGGGACAACTGGATATCTGCATACATAAACATGAGACATTTATATCATATATGTAAAAATTATATATAAAAGTATGGCTCAAAATGGGCCATACTTAAATGAAGAGCCAAACCTATAAAACTTCTAGAAGAAAACATGGGATGAAATCTTAATGACACTGGGTTAGCAAAAGAATTCTTAGATACAACACTGTAAGCATGATCTAGGGGTGCCTGAGTGACTTGGTTGGTTGGCTCAGGTCATGATCTCGCAGTCTGTGAGTCAAGCCCCGCATCAGGCTCTATGCTGACAGTTCAGAGTCTGGAGCCTGCTTCAGTTTCTGTGTCTCCCTCTCTCTCCACCTCTCGCGTTTGTGCTCTGTCTCTCTCTCAAAAATAAACATTTTATGGAGAGCCTGGGTGGCTCAGTCAGTTGAGCGTCCGACTTCGGCTTAGGTCATGATCTCACAGTTTGTGGGTTCGAGCCCCACATTGGACTCTGTGCTGACAGCTCAGAGCCTGGAGCCTGCTTCAGATTCTGTGTCTCTCTCTCTCTCTGCCCCTCCCCTGCTCACGCTACCTCTTTCTCGCTCTCAGAAATAAATAAAACATTTAAAAAAATTTTATTTAAAAAATTTATAAAATAAAGACATGATCTCTAAAAAGAAAGTTGATGAATTGAACTTCATCAAAATTTAAAATTTTATACTTCAGAAAACTCCATTAAAAATGAAAAGATATGGGTGCCTGGTGGCTCAGTGGGTTAAGCATCTGACTTTGGCTCAGGTCATGATCTCACGGTTCATGGGTTGGGCTCTGTGCTGACAGCTCAGAGCCTGGAGCCTGCTTCGGATTCTGTGTCTCCCTCTCTCTGTGCCCCCTCACTGTTCATGCTCTGTCTCTCTCTCTCGAAAATAGACAAACACTTAATTTTTTCTTTAAAAATGAAAAGACACAAAACTCCATTAAAAAATGAAAAAGTCCTTGCAGTAAACTTGCAAAAGGTAGGAAACCAAAATACAAAAATCAGTTGCATTTCTATATACTAATAACAAGCTATCTGAAAAAACAATAAAGAAAATAATCCCACTGGCAATAGCATCAAAACCAATAAAATACTTAGGAACAAATTTAACTAAGGAGGTGACCTATACCCTGAAAACTCTTAAGACTTCAATGAAAAAAAAAATGCAGAAGATACAGGTTTCCCTCGCTATCTGAAAGTTTGCTTTATGCCACTTTGCTTTTACTAAAGACCTACCTTAGTACCTGTTTTAACTGAGAGAAATCTAAAGAGGATTTTTGCTTTTATGAAATAGTAACTGCTTGTTCACTTTACACAATTTTGGCTTAATGAAGTTTCACAGGAACGTTCTACAGGAAAAATAGTCCATGATCATGGATTGGAAGAATTGTTAAAATGTAACAACCACATATTCAATGCAATCCCATCAAAATTCCAAGGACATCTACCACAGAAATAGAATAAAGAATCCTAAAATTTGTACGGAACCACAAAAGACCCTAAATTACCAAAGCAATCCTAAGAAAGAACAAAGATGGATGCAACAATTCCTGGCTTCCAAACTGTATTACAAAGCTATAGTAATCAAAGCAGTATGACACTGTTATAAAAAGAGATATACACATCCGTGGAACATAACAGAGAGCCTGGAAATAAACCCATATGTATATGGACAACTAATCTTTTGACAAGGGTGCCAAGAACACACAATGGAGAAAGACAGTCTCTTCAATAAACAGTCTTCAGAAAACTATTCATATACAAAAGAATGAAACTGGACTCCCATCTCATACCCCTAACAAAAACTAACTTGAAATATATTGAAGACATAAATGTAAATAAGACTGGAAATCATAAAACCCCTAGAAGAAAACAGAAAAAAAGCTCCATGATATTGGTCTTAGCAATGATTTTTTTGGATATGACGACAAAAGCACAATAACAGACAAGTGGGACTACGTCAAACTAGAAAGCTTCTGTACAGCAAAGAAAACAATGAACAAATTTAAAAGAAGCCTATGAAATGGGAGAAAATATTTGCAAACCATATACCAATAAGGGGTTGATATATAAGATGTATAAGGAATTCATATGACATAAGAACAATAAAAAAAAATCCAGCTAAAAAATGGGCAAAGGATGGAGACATTTTCCCAAAGGAGACATACAAATGGCCAAAAGGTATATATATCAATAGGTACTCAAGATCATTAATTAGGAAAATGCAAATCAAAACCATAATGAGGGGCACCTGGGTTAAGCGCCCAGTTAAGCATTTGGCTCTCGATTTCAGCTCGGGTCATTATCTCATGGTTTTGAGATCAAGCCTCCATGTCAGCTCTGTGCTCTCTCTCCTTCTCTCTCTGCCCTTCCCCCAGTGGTGCAGGTGCTCTCTCAAAATAAATAAATAAACTAACAAAAAAATCCACAATTTATGGTATGTCCTCACTATGAAATGTTTTATTTAAAAAGAATGAAGTAGTTTAATGACCAGAATATAAGGTGAGAAAAATGTACTGCACAGAACAATATATATGATTCCACGTTTTAAGCATGAACATATAAATATGAACAAATTATATTTATGCAAATACATATGAAAATGTCTAGAAAGACAACTCAATTTTGTAACTAGTTACTTCAGAAGTAAAGAGAACAATAAGATGAGGAGGACAATACCTTTGTATTGCTAGTAGTTTTAAATAAGAATGTTATTTTTATAACTTAAAAAAACTGGAAAGAGATTACTAATACTGTATACTAAAGAGTCAAGAAAAACTAATTACATAGAAGTGATATACATCTTAAAAGACGCTTCCACTACCTAGAAAACTGTTAAAACTGACTTTCAAAGGATGCTGATGATCAAATTATATTTCCACGTATACATTAACACTAGTGACCCCACCCTAGCAACGATTTCACTGCCTCCTAATAAATCAAACTATACAGTCAAATTATATATTAAAGTGCAGTTTCTGGAAATGAATTTTATATCACCAGAAATATTAAAGTTGACTAAAAGAAAAACAAATATATGCTTCAAAGATGTTTATTAGCTATTAAACACTCCTTTGAAGGAATCTTTCTTCAGTCTTCTTAAAAATGTATATCCATTCACCTAAAAACATTTTACGCCTGGTAAATTTCTCTGTAACAAGCATGGGCATTCTTCACTGCTTCAAGAACTTCAAAATCTTCTAGCATCTTCTATCTTGACAATGTTCACTTCCAAAATAAGGTTCACCAATGCCTCTGAAAGTACTTGAATGAAGAATGCTGATAATAGGGCATAACCACAGTGGTTGAATTTTGTTAATTATGGGGTTTTACAGTTAGCAAGGCTGTATAAATGGAGGGATTACTGGTATATAAAGCTTCTGTTTTAAATTTTTTCTTCTAAATCAAAAGACTTGTGCTAAAACACACACACAGATTGGAGAGAAGAGTCACGTCAAAGGAATACATCAAAGAGTTGATGGCCAAAGCTGGAACAATTTGAGCAACAAAATATAGTACTGGATTATAACCCAAAGTATAAAATAAATATCCACAAATCCATACTGATGTAAATAAGTGACTAAATAAATACATGCAAGAGAAGAGATAAACCTCCCATATAGAAGAAATCTCAATGCTTTATCTAGACTCCACTCTCAAGGAGGTAGAATAAAATTTCCCACCTCTTTTTTTTAAGTTTACTTATTTATTTTGATACAGAGACAGAGAGAGCGAGAGCGAGAGAGAATCCCAAGCAGGCTCCATGCTATCAGAGCACAGCCTGACATGAAGCTTTGCATGAGCTTGACCCATGACCATGAGATCAAGCGTCGGATGCTTAACCAACTGAGCTACCCAGGCACCGGCCCCACTTCCCACCTCCTAATTGTGGACTGTACGTAGTGATTTCCTTCCAAAGAGTACAGCATGGAAAAAGCTTAAAAAAAGAGTAACTTTACAGTGGCGAAACCTAGCAAACACTGCTAAGCCACGTGATCAATGTTAACATCAACAGTGTTAGGTCATGTTGTTAATATGTATCCTTAATAGGATTGTGATGACAATGGCACTTTACCTATGGTTTTCCTGCCAAAAAACCATTGGCTCCAGCCTAATCAAGTGAAAAATGTTAAACAAATTCTAATTGAGAGATATTCTACATAATGCCCAACTAGTACTCCTCAAAACTAAAGTCAAAAATAAGAGAAGTCTGAGGTTATCATCACAGCTCAGAGGAGCCTAAGGTGATAATGACAACTAAATGTAATGTGGTATCTTGGAAAAAATCCTGGAATGGAGAAAACATTAAGATAAAAACTAAGAAAATTTGAATAAAGTATAGGTTTTCAAGATACTGTATCCATACTGATGCATTAATTTTAACAAATGTACCATACTAATGCAAGATGTGACTAATGTGGGAAACTAGCTGCAGGGTATATGGGAATTCAATGGACTGTCTTCACAATGTTTCTGTAAATTTAAAAGTATCTAATAAAAAAATTATTGAAAAAAATTTATATTTATTTACCTTTTAGATTTATATGTTTAAAAATCCTTCATTATTATATTCATTTTCAAACTTGATATTGGCTATTTTTACTTGGCTATCTACCTTAATATTGGCCGTCTTTTCTCAACACTGAATTAAACTCGCTAAAATAATCAGAAGCTAATAGAACTAGCCACATATTAATATAAATTTGAGAATTTTCTCAGATAATACAAAAAAATTAAGAAATACTGACATTCTAAAAACTAATTTTAAAGTAAGTATATTTTAAAACTTTAATCACATAAGCTGCAAGTTAACAGTTGCAGGCTAGTGTTACCTGACTGGCTCTCTTCCATCCTTTCACTAAAATATTCATAAAATCACCCTTAGATATATACAATGTTTAAATAGTTATGGAAAGTTAAAATGCTGGCTAAAAATCTGTCACGCCTCAGGATAAATTAAAACAAAGCAGGGACACATGACCAAGAAGATAAGATATTTCTACCTACTTGCCAGTGGGAATCTTTACCTTAGAGAGATCTCTATTCCAAAGAAGGTACCAAAGCAATCTGAGTTGTCTGCCTCCACTTAACACATTGGCTATTTGTAAACCCCTCTTTTCAGATGCATTCAGGAAACTACAATTTCTGGGAATGCAAATAAAAAATGGAAGCACAAAGACTGTGATGGAATTATAAGAACAAAAACTCACTCACTCTGGGTGAAGAGTTATTTTTCATGTACTGTTTCAGGCAAATGATAGATTGCTGAAAGTATCCAGGAATGAATTTAAATTCCCTAGACATGTTTTGTTTGGTTCATACAGTGTTTTGGGAATTTTCCCCCAGACATTTTTAATTAGTTGCCAATATTTCAAAATTGGGATGTTACACGTAAGAATCTGGATTTCTAGTTCTTCTTGAGAAATCAGAAGATCTAGCAACACAGGGCCAGAATTCCCGCAGAACAGCAATAAGCAGGTAGGCAGCAGTTAGTGAATCTGGGCGGGAATTCTCTGGTTCCTCAATGCTCTTTCCCTAAGTCATTCATTTACTTTATATCCCCAGGGTTTATAGACATTTAAAGTTATCATTTCCAGCAGAAACAGCTAAGTAATGACAGTAGTTGTTAATCCAGAAACACCAAACTACATTAAGTCATCAATAAATATCAAACATTTGATATTTAAGCCTTTCAGCTTAAGATCTAGCTATGATATATGTATTTTCCAGTACTAAATGGCCAGGCTTTGGAATCTAGAGAGTCAATCAAGTGAGTTACTGGTTTTTTAAAGTTCACTGATACTTAACCGTGACTGATCTGGACCCATAATTCAGCGTACTTTTTACATGTTTAAGTCAAAGAGGACTGACAAACTGTTATATTGAAGTAACTTTTTCCCTAAAATTTTTTTATATCAGAATGAGAAATTCAACAGAAGGTCACTTAAGTGGGGGGGGTGAAAGCAATTTACTGGCTCACATAATAACTAGTAAAGACCAGAATGATGACAGCACATCTGGAATCCTGAATTTATAAAACTACACACAACAAAGTCTTACCCTATTCATACACCCCCTCCACCCCTTGCTGCTCCTGTAATGTAGTAGTTAGGAAAAACTTCTAAGTTTTTAGAGAAACTATGAGTTCTAGAGTACAGGAACTCTTAAAAAAAAAAAAAAGACTGCACTCAGCAGCAACAATGTGGCTTTTCTCTTTGGAGATCTTCTATTCCAAATTATCCTTCCTCAAATTACCCGTATTTTCCCATTATTATCTACTTGAAATCTTACCTACTTAAGACACATCCCCACACATCCCCATAAATTATTCTAGATGTTCATTAACAGAAACACACACACCCCTATTATTTCTAAATTGGATAATAAGCTTGCCTAATACTCAGAGAAATTGTAGGAAACCCTTCTTTCCTGCATGGCATCCTGTTCCTAGAATACAAAATAACATTAAAGCATACACTGCAAATAGGGGGAAAAAAAGGCTTTTGTGATTTTAGCCTGGGAATATTACTTCTATTCAGAAAGACAAAAAAAAGTATGTTTGCAGTTCTAAAGAATATAAATAGTACACAAACAAAATGAAAATTACTTTAAGAGAGAGAGAGAGAGAGATAGGGGCACCTTATACTTCCTAGGCTCGAGCCCCGCTGTCTATGCTGACAGCTCAGAGCTTGGAGCCTATTCGGATTCTGTCTTCCTCTCTGCTTCTCCCCTACTTGTGTGTGCAGGCATGCTCGTTTTCTCTCTTTTTCTCTCCTCTCTCTCACTCAAAAGTTAAATAAAATAAGAAAAAAAAGTGCTTTAAAAGTTACAAATGGGCGGGGGGGAGCGCCTAGGTAGTTCAGTCAGTTAAGCGTCCGACTTCAGCTCAGAACATGATCTCACAGTTGATGGGTTCGAGTCCTGTATCAGGCTCGGTGCTGACAGCTCAGAGCCTGGAGCCTGCTTCAGATTCTGTGTCTCCCTCTCTCTCTGCCCCTCCCCCACTCATGTGGCATGTGTGTGCACGCCCGGTCTTTTGCTCTCTCTCTGTCAAAAATAAAAATTTTTAAAAAGTTACAAGTAGGAATTCCCTCCCCCCTTGCAATGGAAAGAATGTATTTTATTCTGTTCTTTGACATATGAAATTCCATGAGGGTGTAATGTACTAGAGATAGATAATTAGAGGGTTATGAACCTAATCATCTTAAAGGAAAATAGGATTTTTGCAACAGTAGCAATAATAGGGAAGAAAATAATTTATATATTGCTGTAAAATGTAGATGTTTTTCTTTGAGAGTAAGTAGTTCCTGCAAGAAAATGTAACATGAAATTCTTTTTTTTTTTTTTTATGTTTTTTTTATTTATTTCTAGGAGAGAGAGACAGTGTGAGCAGGGGAGGGTCAGAGAGAGGGAGTCACAGACTGAAACAGGCTCCAGGCTCCGAGCTGGCAGTCAGCACAGAGCCCGACACGGGGCTCGAACCCACAAACCGCGAGATCATGACCTAAGCGAAAGTCGTTAAGTCGGACAATTAACCGACTAAGCCACCCAGGAGCCCCTGTAACATGAAATTCTTAAGGCATATATTGTAGCTTACTAAGAAGTTACTTAAAAAAAAATGTCCAGTTGGGGCGCCTGGGTGGCTTAGTCGGTTAAGCGTCTGACTTTCGCTTAGGTCATGATCTCACGGTTCGTGGGTTCAGGCCCCGCGTCGGGCTCTGTGCTGACTGCCAGCTCAGAGCCTGGAGCCTGTTTCAGTCTGTGACTCCCTCTCTCTCTGACTCTCCCCTGCTCACGCTGTCTCTCTCTCTCTCTCCTAGAAATAAATAAAACATTAAAAAAAAAAATGTCCAGTTAACACAGCATGCCAATTTAATTAACAGAGTAATTATTTTATGGGGCACCTGGGTGGCTCAGTCAGTTAAGCATCTTGATTTCAGCTCAGTCCATGATCTCAGGGTTGTGAGATCAAGACTGGAGTCAGGCTTTGAGCTGAGCGAGGAGTCTGCTTAAGATTCTCTCTGCCCCTCCCTTGTGCATGGAGTCTCTCTCCCTTTAAAAAAATTTTTTTAATGTTTATGTGTTTTTGAGAGAGAGAGATAGAGCATGAGCAGAGGTGGGGCAGAGACAGAGGGAGACACAGATTCCAAAGCAGGCTCCAGGTTCTGAGTTGTTAGCACAGAGCCCAATGCAGGGCTCGAACCCATGAACCGTGAGATCATGACCTGAGCCAAAGTCAGAGGCTCAAATGACTGAGCCACCTAGGCACTCCCATTTGTAACTTTTTTGAAAAGTATTTTTTTCCTTTTCAAAAACATTCACTGTACAGATAGTAATATCCTAAGTTTAAAAAAATTGGGCTCCTCTACAGAAAACATCATTTGCTTTTAGGGACACTTGGGTGACTCAATCGGTTAAGTGTCCAATTCTTTTTTTTTTTTAATTTTTAAAAGTTTATTTATTTTGGAAAAAAAAATAAAGTTTATTTATTTTGAGAGAGAGAGCATGAGAGGGGAGAGAATCCCAAGCAGGCATTGCACTGTCAGCACAGAGCCCAATATGGGGCTCAAGATCATGACCTGAGCCAAAACCAAGAGTGGGACTCCCAAATGACTGACCCACCCAGGCTCCCCAAGCATCCAACTCTTGATTTAGGCTCAGGTCATAATCTCATGAACCCAGAGATGGAGCTCAAATTAAGCATAGTGCCTGTTTGGGATTCTCTCTACCCCTCCCCCACTGTGCTCTCTCTTAAAATAAACTTTTAGGGGCACCTGGGTGGCTCAGTCAGTTAAGCGTCTGACTTTGGCTCAGGTCATGATCTCATGGTTGATGGGTCAAATTCTGTGTATGTCTCGCTTGCTCGCTCTCGCTCTTTATGCCCTTCCCCTGCATATTTTCTCTCTCAAAAATAAAAATCAACTCTTTAAAATATAAAAATAAACTTACTTAAAATAGTAACTAGATAAATGTTCCATTGGGAAGATCATCTACAGAGCCAGAGCTATCAGTTTTATCTTCAATTATATCTCTACCCAAAGTTGTCACAAATAGTGAAGTTAAAGCAGTTAGGACCAGGAGGTAGGAAACCCCTCAAACAAGATTTTGGTATCCTACTGTTTTATTGACTTTACTATAAATGACATAATTTATTTAATGCAATATACAGATTCATTACTTCTGCACCAGTATAAAGGCTACTGGATACAGATTTAACAAATGTTGCTATAGAATCAATAATCAATTTTATTCTTTCCTCCTTCAATTTCTGGAGACATTATCATTTATTTTAAATACATTATCACAGCTTCAAAGAGAAAGCTAGAACTAGGGTGCACAAATGACAGCATAGAAATCAGAAATCCAGTATCCACTGAATTGAAACAAATTCCTGGGAATTGAAGGAGGTATTAACAGGACACTTTAATCAACTGCCCAGAAATAACTGCAGGTAAGTGGCAAATGTTATGAAAGATAGGAAAAGATCTTAAAATTAGCAAAGCTACTGATTTTAAAAACTCAAGAGAAAACTCAAATATGAAAATGATGATCAAATTTAGAGGTCTACAAGTAAAACATTTAATAGGTTAGCACTACTAAGAAATTAGTCACAACAGCACTTCTGTGTCTTGTTGCTTTACCAGTCCCGCATCCTCTGGGAGTATGGGTGTACTTTTTTTTTTTTTTTAATGTTTGTTTATTTTTGAGAGAGAGAGAGTGCAAGCAGGGGAGGGTTAGAGAGAGGGGGAGACAAAGAATCTGAAGCAGGCTCCAGGCTCTGAGCTAGCTGTCTGCACAGAACCCAATGAAGGGCTCAAATTCCCAAAACATGTCATCATGACCTGAGCCGAGGTCAGACACTTAACCGACTGAGCCACCCAGGCACCCGAGGTGTGATTTTCTATTAATCCAACCTCCTATTTGGGTAAATTTTTAAACGGTAATTCACATGACTGTCATTTGTTAGTTTATTCAAAAAAAAAGACCAGATAGAAATTTTTGTGCTATCAGATATGCTAATAACTTAACAGGACTGAAAAGTTCTCACTTGATGTTTAGATTGTTTAGGGACATATTTAACTATGAAAGCACACTTACACAATTATTCTATTCCTTCATTGTAACAATTTTTGGCACCAGTGACTTTTAAGGATGAGTCTTGCAGAATTATAATCCCAGTAGAATGAATAAATGAATTTTACAGCCATAGTTATTTTATTAATACTAAACTTAGTTTCCGTGAACTAGGTGATGGTGCCATGGATATGAGGGAAAAAGTACTAGTACTAATCCATAGGTTTAATGTCTAAGTATAGTGTGTAATTTATTTCATTTTAGCCTGTTGCATCAGATAGGGTCCAACCAAGAAAAAGGAACCACATAGTAATTTGGAAAGGGAAAGTTTCACTTAAAGAATTATTAATTACAACAGAGGAGTAACATATATAAACAAGTACAGAGAATACTAAAGAATACCAGAGGACTGAGCAAGAATACCCACGGCAGGAACAAAGGCCCTTCCCCAGAACCAGGGTATGAATCAAAGAGAAGGTGTGATTGCAGCCTACTGGATGGCACAGAAGTTCACCAGGTTGAGCTGCGTGGGCCTAACAGGCTGGTTAGTGAGCATACAAAGGGAAACCTGGGAGCCTAACCCAGCAGTGACTGCACAGGGAGGGCCACGGGAAAACAACCCTCTGTGGTATAAGCAGATGTGCAGGGGGAGTTGGGGTGTTGGCTGCTAGATCTCCAGGAAGAAGACATGATGTCTGGGGTGTGCAATGTCCACAACAGAGGAACTGGTGAGGTGGTCACTCAGTTGGAGCTGGAGCTGTGAGTTTACCAAAAGTGTGTCTACTGTGGGCATTCACGTGGGGCAGAGGACCACTGGATGTTCCCATATCTGTGCCACTGGTAGCTACACAGAAGGAACAAGAAACAACAGAAACCCCTTCCTTGTTTAGTGTCCCTTCAGCATCCTCTACTGACAAAGTTTAACATCAATCAAAGAAGAAATGCTTAAAGGGTCAAGCTCCAATATCACAGAGCAAGTAAGAGTTGATTTAGAGCTGACAGGGAATCTGATAACCGGCAGACTTGGTATTCAGGTATCTTCATGAAGAGTAAAGCATGACAAAAACAATAAATTGGAAATACACATGACATCAAATGTGACTAAAATACGATAATTAAAGAATTCTGTCACTGCTGTCATTTCTTCAGTACACTCTGAAAATGGGGAAAATAAATCAGGTATGTTATTATATTTAATAATAGATCTCAAAAATCTCAGCTCCTCATAGCACTATAAACAACTGGTTTACAAAAAAATTTTTTTTTAACATTTATTCATCTTTGAGAGAGAGACAGAGCATGAATGGGGGAGGGGCAGAGAGACACAGAATCCAAAACAGGCTGCAGGCTCTGAGCTGTCAGCACAGAGCTCGACATGGCACTTGAACCCACGAACCGTGAGATCATGACCTGAGCCGAAGTTGAACACTCAGCCGACTGAGCCACCCAGGCGCCCCTAAACCAGTGGTTTTCAAAGAAAGAGAATATACAGAGAAGGACAGAAAGAGGGGGGAACCTTTTCTATTGCATTTATCTAAAACAAACTTTATAATTTAGTACACAGACTGAAGTAATTAGATAAGCTGTAATAGTAGGTATATGTGGAGTGTGCATACACAGTCTCTCAAAATATCTTATTGTGCTGTACTAATCCTTCTTCTTAGGATAAAACTGTAAAATGCCTATGTGATGAGACAAAGTGAGATGAATGATATAGGTACTGTGATCTGACTATATGTCAGAAGGAGGATAATCTGCTCTGGACAACAGATGACGATGGGTAACCGAAACTGTAAGAAAAGTGAAATAGTGGATAAGAGGGGGACTACAGTATATAAATACATAGACATTCCTATATTGAGGTTTCATACTCAAATGTTTACTGGCAGAATACCCAGTTAAAAGCAGCTTAAATATCACAGATGTTGACAATGACCCGATTTTATCCCGTGACTTTTAGGTACTTCTGTATGCCAAATAAAGAGACAAAACACATCACAAATGCAGGTTTTTTTAATCTAATAAAATAAAGAAATGAACTTAGTTATATGTAGAGCTTAGAAACCAATTTCTTTAACTAGTTGTTCCCATTATAGTTGATAAATATCAATTGATTACCTTTATAAATTTTTATTTATTTTTTAGTAAGTTTTTTATTTTAGAAAGAGTGAGAGAGCAGAAGTGAGGGAGAGGGACAGAGGGAGAAAGAGAGAATCCCAAGCAAGCTCCATACTCAGGGCAGAGCCTGACATGGGCCAATTCCACTACCCTGGGATCATGACCTGAGCTGAAGTCAAGAGACACTCAATGGATTGAGGCACCCTGCATCAATTACCTTTAAAAGACTCATACTCAAATAAATTCAAAATTAATAAAATTCCCACAATTGCTAAAGAACCCTAATTAACATGTTCTTAAATAAAGCTAGTAATTAATCTCTAATACAATAGTAAAAAGCTTACATTCATTATTCTGCTTTCTTAAAGTTTTAATTTCAAATTTCTGGGGTGCCTGGGTGGTAGAGTTGGTTAAGCTCAAGTCATGATCTCCTGGTTCACGAGTTCAAGCCCCAATAAAGCTCTGAGCTGGCAGTGCAGAGCCTGCTTGGGATTCTTGCTATCTGCCCCTCCCCTGCTCGGGCTCTCTCTCTCAAAATAAATAAATAAAATTTAAAAAGAGAAAAAAAGAAATCAAATTCTTCAAGTTTATGTAAATTCCCTCTGCGCCCTAAAAGAAATGTCAAAAAATAACACTTAAGTATTCCTCTTGAAAAGAAAAAAAAAATATTTAATTTGGGTTTTGTTTTTATTTTTTAAACATTAAATCCTAGTTACTTGACTTAGCCAAGTTATTCTACTTCTCTGTGTCTTAGCAGTCTCCTATAAATAGGAATCATGGGGTGCCTGGGTGGCTGAGTCGGTTAAGCGTCCAACTTCAGCTCAGGTCATGATCTCACAGTTTGTGGGTTCAAGCCCTGCGTCAGGCTCTGTGCTGACAGCTAGCTCAGAGCCTAGAGCCTGTTTCAGATTCTGTATCTCCCTCTCTCTCTGACCCTTCTCTGCTGACGCTGCCTCTCTCTCGCTCAAAAATAAATTTTAAAAAAACATTAAAAATTTTTTGAAAAAAAAAGGAATCGTAATTCTATTTCAGAGTGTTGTTGAGGATTGAGTTCATCTCTCAATCTCAATCTCTCTCCCTTTCTTGTCCCAACACACACACACGTCACGCAAATACACACATTTTTAATAGCTCCTGGCACACAGTCAGAATTTAATAAATGTAAGCTATTAAAATGACTCTTACTGATCATATACTCATGTTTGCTTTATAAGAACTGTATGTATTTGACCCAACTAAGTCCTTGCCTGAACCCTGATACCTAATGTGAGAACTAAGATGAAATAAAAGTAGTCAAAAGAAACCTAATTTCAGTACGTAACAGCCTCTTAGGAGCACAAAATTCACTCTCCCCTCCAATAATTAAAACATCTATTCAAGGGAAAAAGAGGAGACATACATTCAACAGATTTAATTAACTATGATTCAGTAAAATAAGAGACATGGCCCCTGTTTTTAAGAAGTACCAATTTAGGAGTAAGCTGAGGAAACACATACAATCATAATACAAAGAAACTATGATAAAAGCCAGAAAAAGAGTCTAATATAAAGAAAATGTCATTAAATCCATTTAGGAGTGTAGGAAAGGCTCACTAGAAATTTAATACCTAATAATTTTATCACAGATTGAGGGAAAGAAATGTAGAGACATGGAGTTGGTAAGAGGAAACACTAAAGGAAAAAGCTAAAACCAAAGCACGGAGGAGAGGGAGGACGTGAAAACTGTAGTATAAACAAAACATAAAGACCTAAGGCTACAGAGAAATAAGAGATATGATTTCCAATTAGCCAAGCTGGTACCTTGGGAGCCAGGTCATATATCTGAATGTAAGGCAAGTGAGCTTGAATTTTATTTTTCATGGAAAAGCATCTCATGTGGTGCTTACTGATGTGACAGGCATTGTGCTGATGCCTCATTTAATCCTCACAACCCTATGAAGTAGGTATTATCCTCCTTTAATAAGTTAAGAAAGTGAACCCACAGCTAATAAATGGTAGAACTGGGATTTCTACCTCATGGTATCTAACCCAGAACCTGAAGTCTTCAACACTGGGCTGCCTTTTAAAGTCTTTAACAAGGAATGCCTGGGTGGCTCAGTCATGTAAGTGTCCAACTTTGGCTTAGGTCATGATCTCACAGCTCTTGAGTTCGAGCCCCACATCTGGCTCTATTCTAACAGCTCAGAGCCTGGAGCCTGCTTCGTATTCTGTGTCTTCCTCTCTCTCTGCCCTCACCCAGCTCACGCTGTCTCGCTCTCTCTCTCTCAAAACTAAATAAAGCTTTTTTAATTTAAAAAGATGATTGTTAAAAATTTTTTAAATTAATAAAATCCTTAAGAAAAGCATATGATAACTATGCTCTGAAAAGATAACTGATTATCTTAGCGACAATATGAAGATAGACTGGAGAAGAGAATGGAAGACAGAAAAGTACCTTCGTGAAAAAAAGATCTTTATTTTTTTGCTGCAAGAAACTAAATGGCTGGTTAATATATCAGATCCAGCCAGAGAAGGCTACAGGAAGCAGTGCATGAATAAAATCAATAGAATTTGGTGACTAAGATTACGGAGGTGAAAGGAGGAGTTAAAAATGACTCAAGCTTTCAAAACTTAAGTTTAAGTGTGAGTGGGGGAAATGTCTCCAACAGCCTTTCTATTTCGCAGGAGTGAAAGAATGTAAGGGAGAGTGATGAGTATAATTTCAAACACATTTAAGTAGAAAAACCTGCTGAACTCTACGAGGAAGAGTTCCAAAGGGGGCTGGAAATAAGAGCCAAGAGCTAAGAAGAATAGTAAGGTCTGAAATTAATGGATACTGGGGCACCTGGGTGGTGCAGTCGATTAAGCATCTGACTTTGGCTCAGCTCATGATGTTGGAGCTCATGAGTGCAAGCCCCACACTGGGCTCTCTGCTGTCAGCACAGAGCCCATTTCAGATCCTCTGCCCCCCCCCCCAACACACACACCTCCCTGGCACTTATGCTCTCTCTCTCAAAAAACAAAACAAAATTTAAAAACAAAATAAAGAATGGATACCTGGAAATGCTATCCAGAGTGAGTGACAGAGGATGCTGTCAGAGTGGATGACTACTGAAGATTAATATGGAAGCCATGGATTATCAAGTAGGGCATCACGGGCCACTTTCTGATGAGAATCAATCCCAGACATGATGATAAAGTGGGAAAAATGGTTGAGGGTTACTCATGAGAAGTGCAAGGAAGAAAAGAACATTCGAGGAAATGGCACAAAAAAAATTCTGAAATAGTGAATCTAGTCTTTTAAATGTATCAATGGTAGCTAATAATCACTGTGCAATTGTAGCAGGTGAAAGTAAGAGTCAGTGAAGATGACTAAGGAGCAATCACAAAGGTAGGAGATTAGGAGAGCAATGTAAATAAATTTGAAGGGAAATAAACTTAAGATAAGATCACAAACATTTAAAATCCCAAGGGGCTGAGCAGGCAAGCCATTTCAGCTGTAGCCATGAATGAGTCCAATACTGCCAGATTCCTGACTTTCCAAGAGTAAGCCAAACATCCACATTTCATTATGAAAGCTTATAACTTTTTATAAACCTTTTTTAATGTTTATTTTTGAGACAGAGAGACAGATAGACAGTAGAGGAGGGACAGAGAGAGAGGGAGACACAGAATCTGAAGAAAGCTCCAGGCTCTGAGCTGTAGGCACAGATGCAGGGCTCAAACTTTCATACCGTGAGATCATGACCTCAGCTGAAGTAAGCCACCCAGGTGCCCCAAAGCTTACAACTTTTTAAATAAATGTTTATTTTTGAGAAGGATAATGCACACATGAGAGTGGGAGGGAGGACACAGAGGATCCAAAGCAGGCTCTGTGATGACAGGAGAGAGCCTGATGTGGGGCTCGGACTCAAAGTGACATGACCTGAGCTGAAATCAAGAATCAGACACATAACCGACTGAGCCACCCAGGCGCTCCAAAGCTTGTAATTTTTTAAATGTGGACAATTACATTTTCTTAAAAACAACGCTGGCATGTGAAGTATTCTGAGCTGCTGGATTGCTACCTGGGTCTACATTTAATAAAGTATTATAGATATGCTGAGCAAATGACCTTTAAAACAAACATTTTTCTTTAGCACAATGGGTAGAATCCAAACTGCAAAGGAAGGTAAGAAATAAAGACAACACATATGGTACTTTTCCAAGAATTGTGGCAGTAAAGAGTAGAAAACAGTTAAAACACCTCTTTTTAAGGTGGAAGTCTCATATGTGAAGAGACAGACTGGCTTAAAGAAAATGGAAAAAATCTTAATATAAATGACCAACAGAGGCACCTGAGTGGGCTCAGTCGTTTAAGCATCCAACTCTTGATCACAGCTTAGGTCATGATCTCATGGTTTTTGAGTTTAAGCCCCATTGGGCTCTGCAGTAACAGTGCAGAACCTGCTTGGGATTCTGTCTCTCCCTCTCTCTACCCCTTCCCCACTACCACTCTCCCCCTTTCTTTCAAAACAGACTTAAAGAGAAAGGGAGAAAAAAGATAAATGACAACAAGGCAAAAAGATGAAAGACACACATATCTGCAGGTTGAAGGTCAGGAATGATGGAAAGAAAAATGATGAAGACACAGGAAAAGTGGAAAGGTTCTCTGAGGGGGTGGAGAATTAGCTGCGCTAATGAAAAGATCCACTTTCCTGGGAAAATCCCACCTCTCTGGAAACCCTAGGAAGAAAATGAAAGCTCCAGAGAAAGTAAGATGAAGATCTGGGGGAATGTGTAAGATGCCGCAGGTCTTCTCAATAAACTTTAAAAGATTTAAACCTTAGCAATGAGTAAGTATAGAACTATTTGTGTGTAAGTTTCACTATTTAAAAAAATTGTTTTAAGTTTCACTATTATTTAACATTTATTGTTCCCCTGAAAAGGCACAATTTCACTATTCAGACAATATACATGTCTGTGCCATGCTTCCAGAGAAATAAATTTATTTTAAATCTTAGGTGCCAAAAATATGAGTTTATTTAATGTGCCATACTATGTAAAACAAAAGTAAGCAGCACAACTAAAACTCTTTAAAAATTAAATACATGAAAATTCTTAGTGATGTCTTTATTATGTCATTCATTATTCCTCACCAGAATACAGATAAGTAGTAAAATTAAGAAAAATAAGGGGGAAAAATTCCACTTGTTTAAGAAAATAATGTCAGAAAAGAAGTATGCCTGAAACCCTTTTGTAATCCTTGGCAATGATACTGTTTATATGCTAGATCAGCCTTTGTCAAACTTTACTGTTTTACATATCAAGATATCAAGTAAGACTCTGAGGTATAGGGAAGGAGTTCCCTTAACAATTTTTTTTTAGTTTTTTAAAACCACTATCTAGATAATAAACTAAAGAGTATTTTATTAACATTAAGATTAATGTTCTTTTATGAAGGACAATTCCAGATCAAGCCCTCTTAAGTGCATGATATGCTAGCATTTACTATGTACTTCCAGCATCATAATATACAAAGTGATCAGCAAACATTATGCCTTAAATTACACAACAGCCTGAACACAGATCTTACTACCTCCAGGCTGTAGATGAGGATATAGACACAAAAGCAAGCCTGAAGTCCAAAAGGGAGTTTTAGTTCAAAATCTATACTTTTAGTTACAATGTAGTATACCTTCTCTCATTCCATGCCTCTCCAATCCCAGTTTTCAAACTGTGGACAAAGGAAAGGTTTCAATGGTAAAGCCATACAGGATTACAAAGTAATCTCTCCCCCTTCACACCACCAAAATCAAAAGATTTTTTTAATCAATTTTAAGATCGAATTCCACCTTCCTAGAATACAGACTTCAAAAATTGGGTAAATCAGTAATTAAATGTTATTTTTCAAAGTGATGTTAATAGATGGTATTGAAAATAACAAAATTATTGTTTTCAAATTATGCTGGGTCATTATATATAAAACATCAAAGGTGTTTCCAAAGTAGTCTCTAAGTGTAAATGAAAATGTTTTTATATTTTAACAATCATTTAAAATAACTGTCCTTCTATCAATTCTTACAACGAAGGTCTGTATCGTTTCCTTTTCAAGGATAAAGAAACAAAGAAAAATTATAAGTAGCATGCCTAGGGTCACAATAAACAATTTTGTGAGAATTAAAAGCAGTGTCCTTAGAATCCAAGCCATTAATTCACATTATCTAATGGTCTGTCAAACTAAGTATATATTAAAGACTGGATGTAAAGAGCAGAGTTTCTTTCAAGTAAAACAACATCTATAAAAGATGATTTGAAGGGGGGGGCAAACACCACAAATGGTTTACTGAAGATAGGCAAATCCTCAGATGTCTTATTGTGTTAAAAATAATTTCTCTTGGGGCGCCTGGTGGCTTAGTCGGTTAAGCGTCCGACTTTCGCTTTGGTCATGTTCTCGCGGTTCGTGGGTTCTAGCCCCGCTTCGGGCTCTGTGCTGTCTGCCTGCTCAGAGCCTGGAGCCTGTTTCAGTCTGTGACTCCCTCTCTCTCTGACCCTCCCCTGCTCAGGCTGTCTCTCTCTCTCTCATAGAAATAAATAAAACATTAAAAAATAATAATAATAATAATAATTTCTCTTTGGGATGCCTGGGTGGCTCAATTGGCTAAGCTTCCAACTTCGGCTCAGGTCACGATCTCACAGTCTGTAAGTTCAAGCACCACATCAGGCAATGTGCTAACAGCTCAGAGTCTGGAGTCTGCTTCAAAATCTCCCTCTCTGCCCCTCCCTTGCTTGCGCTCTGTCTCTCAAAAATGAATAAACATTAAAAAAAATTTTTCTTAATTTCTCCTTAGCATTTACTACATCAGGTCACCTTTTCAGAAATATTTTATAAACAAGTCATAATATTGAATATGCTAGGTCTGACTCACTTCTTGCCAACATACTCAATTTTACATACTAGGGTGAATTCTTAATTACTAAAGACACACTAGTTATGACACAAGTATTCTGAACTGTTTCCTACAAAATATCTTCATACTAACCAAGAACTTCACGATCAATTTGAGGATACCAATTGCATTCATAGTATCTGTTGTTAGGTGTAATACCCCATTTTAGGCAGGCAATACTTGTTTTTAAATTTCCCTAACAGAGCTTTAAAATAAAGTTACACAAATATGGTTTGGATAAGTCATGGTACGTCACAAAATTCAAACTACTTAAGTATCGACTTTAACAAGTACTTTATTAAACACTATGTTTTATTCTGTAGAGATATAAT
The DNA here is from genome assembly GCF_003009895.1 of Hyaena hyaena. Taxonomy (NCBI): domain Eukaryota; kingdom Metazoa; phylum Chordata; class Mammalia; order Carnivora; family Hyaenidae; genus Hyaena; species Hyaena hyaena. The sequence goes on along the minus strand of NW_024081452.1, from coordinate 355,178 downwards.
TTTGTGAAAGCTTTATTCAAAAAAATTAAATTACAATTTGTATTTTGCAGAATATGAATTGACAAAATGTTAATGCTTTTCAGTTAAACATGTGATGTTTCAGGATTTTCACTGACTGAGACCATATTTGCAAAACTTAGGGAAAGATCAAGAATATGTACAAACGCTTATACAGAAAATACAAAATGTAAGCTATTAATTTGGAGTAAATAAAATTCTAGGAGCCTCTAGGTGGTTCAGTCAGTTGAGTGCCCCTCCTGATTCTGGCTCAGGTCATGATACCAGGGTCACAGGACAGGACTCCAAGCGAAGCATGAAGCCTGTTTAAGATTCTCTCTCTCTCCCCCCTCTGCCCTACTCCCCAGCTCAAGTGTACGCTTCTTTCTCTCTAAAATAAATAAAATAAAATTCTAAACACCTGGTTTTGATGATAATAATAGCTCACCTAAAAAGGCAGTAAAATCATTCCTATTTAATGGAAGTAATTGTCTTTCAAAAATCACAAATATCTGCAGGGCACCTGGGTGGTTACATTGGTTAACCACTTGACTCTTAATTTTGGCTCAGGTCATGATCTCACAGTTCATGAGTTCAAGCCCTACATCTGCACTGTCAGTGCAGACCTGCTTGAAATTTTCTCTCTGCCCCTCTCTCAAAAGTAAATAAATAAGGACACCTGGGTGACTCAGTCAGTTAAGCATCCAATTCTTCATTTAAGCTCAGGTCATGATATCACGGTTTGTGAGTTCAAGCCCTGCACCAGGCTCCGGGCTGACAGCATGGAGCCTGCTTGGGATTCTCTGTCTCCCTCTCTCTGCCCCTCTCCAACTTGTGCTCGCACGCTCACTGTCTCTCAAAATAAATAAATAAACTTAAAAAATAAAATTCTCTCTCCCTCTACTTGCCCCCCCCCCCCCCACCCCGCCCCGCATCCACACAGGTGTATTCACTCTCCCAAAAAATTACAGAGGCACCTGGGTGGCTCAGTCTGTAAAGCATCCAACTTCAGCTCAGGTCATGATCTCATGGTTTGCGAGTTCAAGGCCCACGTGGGCTTGGTGCTGACAGCTAAGAGCCTGGAGCCTGCTTCAGATTTCGTGTTTCCCTCTCTCGCTCTGCCCAACCCCTGCTCACACTATGTCTCTCTCTCTCTCAAAAATAAGTAAACACTAAAAAATTTTTTTAATTAAAAATATTTTTAAAACACCACAAATATCTGCTTCAAATAACCTTGGTAAATCACAATTACTACAGGACTTAATTTAAATATCTGATATGCTAACTTCCAAATATCCTCATAAAACTGTGGTAGGAATCAAGTCAATTATTAATTACCACTTTTAAATTTAGATTACTTCTTTATAAATACAAAACCTGTATCTAAGAGTTATAAAGTTATCTAAAGAGTATATAAAGTTATATATTATTGCCTATGTCAAGCATCAATAAGGATGCCGAATGTTCCACATGAATACAGTGTCCAGATAATTGAACTGCTTCATTTTAGCCATTACCAAATATCTGTCTTCCTAAACAAATGCCTAATAAAATTTAACATTTTCTAATGATTCAGTGTCATGCCAAACATGTATTATATAGTAACAATGAGATCCTAGGAGGCAATTTGGATTAAGTGGGACATTTAAACAAACCGAATGGTATTTAATCCTATGATCTCACAGGTCTTCAGATTAAACAATTTGCTGTTAGTAAAGCATCTAATATTAGTACCTGTTCTGAACATTAAATATCATTCCTCTTCAATTTGCTTAGTCCAGCCTCCAACTCCAAGCTTCACTCTCACCCCAGCCTTAATTTTTCATAGAAAGCATGAGCTGAAGATCTTGTCCAGACTACTGAAGAGCTCATATTTGAAATGAAATCCATCTGGCTTTCTACTACATAACACTGCTCCTCTAAGTCAAGTCACAAAGGACATAAAACGAACAGGTATGCTATAAGGAATGAAGAGACCAATTTAGATGGAGCAGAAAGTTCCTGTTGAACACTGAAAGGATGGATAAAAGTAAACAACAGAGCAAAGAGAGTCCTGGGCTAAGGCTTAAATTTGTATGTTATCCTATGCACCAGTATTTCTCAAATTGGGTTCTACGGCCATAATGCAGAGTTTCTAGCTTTCACTGTAAACTTAAAACTGTATTTTAATTTTGATGCTCCTCCTAAATAAAATATAAGAATATTCTGAATCAGCAAGACTAGAAGGTCACCTTATAAACTCAGGTCTGCCTACCTTTGTACTTAACTACTAAACTGAGCACAGTGATGCCCCTAAAAGTAGTATTTTTCAAACTGTTGGTTATGACTATCAGTGGACTATAAAATCAAGAGGAGCTTTTCAAAATAATAAAATAGAATGCATCACACATAGTAAGGATATATATGGTTTTGCGATAGTTGAGTTTGACAACTAAGTGATGAAGTTAAAGAATTAACATCTTAATCTTACTATCAGCTGAGGTCAAAACTTGTAACTCTAAGATCTACAGACTCACTCTCTTGGGTTTCTGCAAACTCTAATTTGAGAAACACTGTTATAAGTACTGGACTGGCAATTAGGTAGAGAGATAAAAGCAAGATATTGGGGGAATTTCATAAATAGAAAGTTTAAAAGCAAGTTCATCGGTTAAGAAAAAAAGAAGGCCAAAGATTAGGATAAGAACTAGGATGCTATTATTGGACTGTACAATGTATAGACAGCACAACAAAAACACCAAATTATGACCAAATTTTATATTAAGGTGAACTATTGCAAATAAAGAGGTTATTCTACAAATTTTCCAAAGTTTGAGTGATGTAGTAGGTATATCCTTCTTCTATATAAAGAATGAGACTAGGGGAGCCTGGGTGGCTCAGTTGGTTAAGCATCTGACTTTGGATCAGGTCGTGATCCAATAGTTTGTAGGTTGCAGCCCTGCATCAGGCTCTGTGCTGACAGCTCAGAGCCCAGAGCCTACTTCAGATTCTGTCTCCCTCTCTCTCTCTGCCCCTCCCTCCTTCCCTCCCTCTCTCCCTCCCACTCCCTCTCTCTCTCTGTCAAAAATAAACATTAAAAAAATTTTTTTAATAAAGAATGAGATTAGTAAACGGATTATATGGTGCTCCTGGGTGTGGCTCAGTTGGTTAAGTGGTTGACTCCTGATTTCAGCTCAGGTCATGATCTCACCATAGCTCGGAGCCTACTTAGGACTCCCTCTCTCTCCCTCTCTCTCTGCCCCTCCCTCACACACGTGCTGCTCTCTCTGTCTCTCAAAATAAATAAATAAATGTTAAATAAATCTTAAAAAAAAAAAAAGAATGAAAATGTCTTTTGCTAACCTAAGAGAAAAGGAACAGAGAGATGTGCTTTGATTACAGAATATGAGTGACCAAAAAAAAAAGCAAAGACAGGCTACAGGGCTACAGAGAGGAAAATTTTTTATTTGACCTACAAAAGTGCCTGAAATTGCAATGGGGAATAAAGGAAAATGAGATATGTGGTAGATCATTACATAAATGATCCCCCAAGAATCACATCTTCCTAAAGTCAAAAGAAGCTGGGTTTGACCACTTGTATGTACCCAAAGGGACCATGGCAAATACAACACAAGCAGAGGTTTAAAAAGCAGTCGTGCAGGGGCACGTGGGTGGCTCAGTTGGTTAAGCGTCCGACTTCAGCTCAGGTCATGATCTCATGGTTCATGGGTTCGAGCCCCACGTCGGGCTCTGTGCTGACAGCTCAGAGCCTGGAGCCTGTTTCAGATACTGTATCTCCCTCTCCCTCTCTCTCTGACCCTTCCCTGTTCATGTTATCTCTCTCTCTCTCCCTCTCTCTCAGAAATAAAGTTAAAAAACATTAAAAAAAAAAAAAAACAGTCGTGCAATAGAACTTGTGTTCTTCCTCCCATATAAAGAAATCCTATGTTACCTCACTAGATGATAAGAGTGGAGCAGATGAGCCAACTCAACTCAGGAACCTTGACCAACCCACCTAACAAACACAAGACAAATGAGTGAGACCATCTGGGACCATTCAGCCCCAGACAACCTACCAGGTGACTGCAGACCACCCAACAGACCCACAGACTTGAGAACAGTAATAAAAACAGCTATTCTTCTGGAGCACCTGGCTCGTTCAATTGTTAGAGCACGTGACTCTTGACCTCAGGGTTGTGAGTTCCAGCCCCAAACAAACACCTCTTATTCTAAAGCTACTATGTTTTTGGGTAGTTAGTCCCACTGCAATAAAACTGACACAAGATACTTCAAGAAAAAACAAAGTTGGGGGTGTTTGGCTGGCTCAGTCAGTAGAGTATGCGACTCTCAAGCTCAGGGTTGTGAGTTCAAGCCCCATGTTGGGCATGGAGCCTACTTAGAAAACAAACAGCAAAGGTTTTATTATTCTAAACTTCTTGTTTCAATGCCTCAAATTTAGAAGGGGGTGTCTTCAGTCAATGTGACCATATGTTATCTACACTTCAAAGATTCATTAAAATTCCTTTGTTTGGATCCTAAACCCTTAGACTGCTTCTAATTTATTTTTTCTATCCTATTTTTCAACACAACTCCTGATATTTTCCTCCAAGATGCCAGTTTGAAGTTGTTCCATTTTTCTGGGTGTGTATTCCCATCCTTTCCACTTCTGTTTGGTTATCTAAATTCATTCAAGACCTAATGCAAATAGTGTTTCCCTTTCCTGCTTAATTTTTACTGAATTAATTCCAAAATGATCTAGTTGTCTTAATTCATACTCCACTTATTCTATTTACCACCAATACTTTACAATCTAATACTATTGCTTAACTTAATATATGCCTTAATTTTTGTAAGAGCTTTGAAGGCAGAGAACTCCATAATGCTCTATAGCTCCCTTAATGCTCTCACATGAGGAATTTAATTATCTAACTAAAATAAAGAAAAGTTACATGTAATTGAATTTTAACGTTTCTTGCCGAAATATATATATATTTAAAGACCATTAAGTTTTTGTAATGTAAAAGTCAAGAGGGGGAAGGTAACTTTTTTTTTCCTGAGGTGTACTGTGCAACTCACAAGGCTGAAAGAGAAATAACAATCAAGAGGTTCTCCTCGAAAACAATACAGAGGGTATGTAACAAACATTAATAACGATCTTTCCATTCTATAAGTGAGGTTCCTTTCATGGTGGCTGGCTAATTTTATGAACTGGATTTATGTGTAGGAGTTGGAAAAAATATGGTAATTTCTCAACTTTGACAGAATTTCAACGCACATAAATACAGCAACAACTTCATATAGTTAAGAACATGTATTTTCAAAGACTCCTGGTTTTGTAGATTAGTCATATAAAATATTATGAAGAGCAACTGCAGAATATATCTTATCTTGCCCCATTTCAATTTAGGACCAGAAAGTATCAAGAAAGAGGCAAGCAAAATTTGGTAAAGTTTTCCTTTGCTAAAATTGGTTTAAGCATATTTTGGAAAGTAGAATTTAATATCTCTAATATGCAATCATACTAATTATGAACATTTAAAAATTTATTTCCCCTGAGAATTACCTACACTTTTAAAGTTTAAATGACTTACTACTCCCTCAATACCTAAAGTAATTATCACTAATTAACAAGCAAGCCATCTTTTCTTCCGATCTGAAGTGTCCTAAAAATTAACTTAAGATATCCTCTAATAATCAAAAGAAGAAAGTCTAGCTTTTTTCAAGAAAGCGAGCATTTTCAAAACACCACTATAATAAAGAGAACATGCAGATAAGCAATAGAATCAACCTCTATCAAACAGATAAGACTAAAATACACACTAAAGTATTTTAACTACATAATTTAAATACTCAGTAGCTCTCCTAACAGTTTTGGTTTTTGTTTCTTATACCAATAAGGCACTCATTAATACAAGTACTAAGACCCAGCTCAAATCCTATCTCAGTAAAGATTTCTCTGATACCCCAGCCAGAAGTGCTTACTTCCTACTTTGAACAATTTATTAAAATTATTATAAAAAATAACATTTTTCAGGGCGCCTGGGTGGCTTAGTCGGTTAAGCGTCCGACTTTCGCTTGGGTCATGATCTCGCGGTTCGTGGGTTCGAGCCCCGCGTCGGGCTCTGTGCTGACTGCCAGTTCTGAGCCTGGAGCTTGTTTCAGTCTGTGACTCCCTCTCTCTCTGACCCTCCCCTGCTCACACTCTCTCTCTCTCTCTCTCCTAGAAATAAATAAAAAATATTAAAAAAAAAATAACATTTTTCTAAATGGCCACCAATAATGGCTTAATAATGGCTTAAACATGACCACAGACTGGAATTACCATGCAGTTTAAAAACAGAAAAACAAAGGGGTGCCTGGGTGGGCCACTCAGTTAAGCAGTGGACTTGAGTTCAGGTCATGATCTCGTGATTCATGGGTTCAAGCCCTGCATTCATCAGGCTCTGTGCTGACAGTTCAGAGCCTGGAGCCTGTTTCAGATTCTGTGTCTTCCTCTCTTTCTCTGCCCCTCCCCTGCTCACTCACTCTCTCTCTCAAAAATAAACATTAAAAATAGGAAAATACAGGTTTACATGAGCAACTATGGAATGATCTCGAAGATACATTTTTTGGCAAATAAAAGCAAGAGGCAGTATGCAATATGTCCCATCTTTTAAAAAGGGGCAAATATATATTTCTGGAAAGATGGATAAAAACTATTGGGGGACTGTCTCTGTGGAGGGTGACAGGAGGTCTGGGGTTAGAAGATCAAGTTTTGGTTGTATGCCCTTTCTCTGTTTGAATAAAAAAAAACATTTCAGTACATTTTCAATTTAAAAAACAGAATTAAAAAAGTAAATCTGGGGGCGCCTGGGTGGCTTAGTCGGTTAAGCGTCCGACTTTCGCTTGGGTCATGATCTCGCGGTTCGTGGGTTCGAGCCCCGCGTCGGGCTCTGTGCTGACTGCCAGTTCTGAGCCTGGAGCCTGTTTCAGTCTGTGACTCCCTCTCTCCCTGGCCCTCCCCTGCTCACGCTGTCTCTCTCTCTCCTAAAAAAATAAATAAAAACATTAAAAAAAAAAAAAAAAGAAATGGCAAATAAAGCAAAGAAGTAATTACCATTAATTTAAAAAAAAAAATTTTATTTTTTTTTTTTTTTTTTTTTTTTTTTACTTCTTCAACTGTCTTTTTGAAGTTTTATTTAAATCTTATTATTTTATATACTAGAATCTTCTGTATCTTATATCCCCTGCTAAACAGCTAAAACTAGTCTGCATTAAATGCTTTCTTAAAAGCGCAGAATTTTAATATCAAAAGGTCAAATCTCTGCTTTAATCAGGACAATAAAGGATGCTGAAATTGCTACCCTCTTACCTTAGTAAAAATGAATTGTTTTAGTTATTGTTTAAGTAATTGCTTGTAATTTCTACAAAGGAAGTAGAAATTTTGACCTCAAGCTCAGTGTGAATTTAAATACAGTCAGCATTTACCCAGACCTGTTCCAGATTAACTACATTTCTTCATTTGATAACTATATTACCTTAACATAAAAAGAGCATAACTTTAAAAAATCTTCTTAATATATTATTTTTCATTCTGTTGTGTTCCTGAAAAGAATACTCTGGGTATTTAGGCAGAGGAATACTTTTCAGTGGGGTGGGGCTGTCCTGAGCACCTCAGAAAATTTGCGTCCATGGGCACCAAATGCCACTATCACATCCACCGATGCTGCAGATGATAAACAACTGACCCCACCGATTTTCAAGAGCTTCAGTAGGAAAAAGACTATGCCAGTTGAGAAACGCTGCTTATACGAATGAAAGTATGCAGATACAAAATACAAACCTATTTCGACAAGTGCAATTCAATCTTTTTAAACAATCATCGGTCACCAGAAGATAAATGACCAAAACCAGCCACAATTCATGTATTAATCAACCAGTCATCCAGCCCAGTAATATAATGCTGTCAACACACATTATGTCCCAACAAATCATTCTTCCAACTACTACAATGGCTTAACTTCTTAAATTATTCTAAAATCCTTTAAGAATAATTCTATTGAAATGCTTCTGTTTAAACTCCCAAATAAATAACTTTCCATTGTACTACACTGATCTCAGAAATAGAAAAGATACAAATCACAGTTAACTACAATTAGTTGTTTACCTTCCTTCAGAGACTGTAGGCTCCTTGAAGCCAGGGACCAGACCTGCCTGGCCTACAGTATAGGTTTTCATTAACAATGTTGAGTGAGTGAATACTGACCAAGTCTAACACAAAAAATAGTCAAAGAAGTTCTAACTATAATCAATTTTTATATACAGTAATTATCCTGACACAAATAAATGCAAAAAATTACTTCTGGTTATCCTATATTCTTATTCTAAGTGGATTTTAAGAAAAGTAATAAGTCAGGGCGCCTGGGTGACTCAGTTGGTTAAGTGACAGACTTCTGCTCAGGTAGGATCTCATGGCTGGGGAGTTGGAGCCCAGAAATGGGCTCTGTGTTGGCAGTACAGGGCCTGCTTGGGATTCTTTCTGCCCCTCCCCAGTGTGGGTTCTCTCTGTCTCTCTCAAAGTAAATAAACCAAAAAAAAAAAAAAAAAAAAAAAAAAAAAAAAAAAAAAAAAAAAAAGAAAAAAAAAAGAAAATTATTAAGTCAATTACATTACTCAGATTAAAGCTAGCTTGGAAATTTTAAGGAAATATTTTATTTTCTGACAGGCCCTCTCTTCTGCTCATCCTTTCCCACCTTTCCTTCCTCCTACTTAAGTTAAAGCAAATGTTCAGGTATAAAAGTAAAGTGGGGCGGGGGGCATACTTCCAACTCAAGATAAAGAAAACAGTACTGTTAACAGTAAAAAAAAAAAAAAAACAAAAACAAAAACAAAAAAAACCTTAATGTCTTTTGTTTTTATTTTACTTCTCAGAAGTCAATCTACTGTACTTCATTCAAAAGGAAAAAAAGAGAATCTATTAACTAGAATGCATAAGCAACTTTTACTTATGTAGGTTTCACTATATTCTCCAGAAACATTTGTTGAGATAAAAACTCAAAATATAAGTCAATTCATTTTTAAAACTAATTCATTTTTTAAAATAAACGCAAGTTAGGATTACACAAGCACTAAGTGTTAACACGTATAGAATATTAACTCTGAAGCCCACTGACAAATCTTTTTGAAGCACGTAAATATCCCAGTTTTACAAGAAACACTTATATTGAAAAAGCTAATTTCAACGTTTGAAATCAGAACATAATTTCTAGCTCCCAGCATTTCAAATACTGTTTTTAGATTGCTCCAATAAATGCTTTGTTAACAACTGCTTTGCTCAACTCCTATCAGAATGTTAAGTAATAATGGCTAGGATACAATTTTAAAGAAACAATTATGTTTCAAGTTACTCCCATTTGAGGAGATCACTAAAACAAACAGGTTACTTTAAAAAAAAAAAAAAAAGAAACAAGAGAGTATGTTTTAGAGAGATCAAATATTAGATACATTTTGTAACTGTTCAAGTAATGGAGATTACTTTTAAATGCATTTAAATTAAATGCATTTTAGTGCATGAAATATTTAATGATTCTTGAAATTCACAAACCCAATATTTGTTTTATTATGTTTCCTGTAGCATTGGTCAATAAAAACTATTTACATATTATAAGGCCAATTGCTTAAAAGGAATACAGGAAATTCCTTTCATATTGATAAAAAGAAATGCTGCTTCATCCATTAAAAATACTTTTGAAAGTGGTAACTATGATGTTGCATATACTCAAAATTAAGTCCAACCTGCATGAAATTCCTTCTTCCCAGAATTACTAATCTTGCTTTAAAATGCTGCTGGCCAAGTGTGTTTACATTAATTAGTCTTAAACCCATCAGTGGACACTGCTATCTGAAAAGTATCTTCCAGCAAAGCTAGACTTTAATACTTTTCAAAGACTAAATATCAGACTTTACTTATAAATGAAAGACTTCCTCTTAAAGGTGTCAAGTATTCTTTTGTATCTAAAATAAATATATCTGAAAGATCAATTAACAATGATTTGGTACTCCCAGATAGGTCAAACTGGCAAATTTCAACAATTCTTTAAAACAAGGATTCAAAGGAATGATGGAATCTTTAATTTTGCCATAGGTATTCACTAGACCTATATTACCTTAAGTGGGGAGCTTTCACATTGCATATACTGCTAGAAAAGTCACCACTTAATCTCACAAGGTTTTTAAGATAATGAATGAACTACCACCAAGTAATTAGTGACAATAACGTGCATGTTGAATTTTTTGTAGGAGTTCAAGTATCCCTGATCTTATAAAGGAAAGATTTCAGAACTTGGGTACGAAAAATTAGGTGAAAATGTAATCCATTCTAATATCCTAAAATGGTCCTCCCATTGTTCGGCTTAAGCTCAATATCTTTCCAAAACAATTTCTCTACAATGATACATTCACAAGTAAACTCTCAATGTGACCTACAGACATGGTCTTTTTCCTCCTCAAGACGACAACCTAGCCAAAATCTTCCCCACAGCCAGCAGCAGCAGCACCTTGAAATTTCAAACGTAACTGGAGGGTTTGTAATTAAATCCAAATGTAGACTCAAACTCTCCGATGGCTATCAAGCACTGTTATTAGCATTCCAAATCCTGATTAGAACGCCGTTACTGGAAAGCAGTGTCCTTGTGCAAGAAAAGGAAGTAAAGGTCTGAAATTGACCTGAGCATAGGTCCACAACGACCTCAATCCTCTCTCCTTTTCACCAGAAGGCCAAATAGGGAAGCATCCAAGTAATAAGGGTGGTGGGGAGATGGGGGAGGAAGGGCAGAGGCAACTGTACTCCTCGAAGGGTGAAAGCAGAAGAGAAGCGGACTCTGGAAAGCCGCCCCACAAAAACATTTCGACCGTAGGATACACGGAGAGCTCCTCTCCACTACCGAGGAGAGCAACCTTCGCCATGTAAGTGGTGCACCAAGCAAGCAAAGACAGGAAGAGACCACCTCTGCGCCCCCCACCCCCGAACGTCTCGGCTAGCTACAAGGGGTCGGCGGGGACTGCTCCCAGAACGTCAACAAAGGCCCCTTCAGTCCTAAGGCGAAACTCGAACAACAAAGGCCGGGAGACAGCGAGGACGGGGCCGGGGGCGGGACGCATGAAAGCAGGGGGAAGCAAAGGAATCAAACCAGTGGGGGCGGAGGCCCGTCGGAGTGGGAAACCAGAGGCGCAGAGGCGGGGGGCGCGGTAATCCCCAGTGCACAATAAAGGGGGGGGAGAACCCGGCCTCCATTCCTCCCTTACCCTCTCCCTGCGGCGAAGAGGGCTCCAGGCTTCGGCCGTCTACATCTCTTCAACCTCTGGGACCGCGCAGTCCCGAGTTCGGGGAAGGAAAGGGGCGGGGGGATTTTCCGCCCTGACCACAACTCCCTTCCCCCAGTCGAGAACTGCCGACAACAACCGCCACAACGGCAGACACACAAAGGCGCCTTCCTCGTACTCCCCGCTCCCGCCTGGGCGGCGGCGCCAACGATGCCAAAGAAGCGACGACCACCGCTCGGTCGCCAGGCGCTCGCTCGCCCTCTTCCCCTCTCTTGCTGGGGAAAAGGGGGAGGGGACCCCTAGGCGCCCTCACCTGGCACAGCTGCTGACAGTACTCCGTGGCCGCGTCCACGGCCGGCACGCGGCTCTCCCGCAGCTGTCGCTCCAGCTCCTGCAGCCGCTCGCCCAGGCGCTGCAGCTCCGCGACGCAGCCGCCTCCGCCGCGACTCAACCTCTCCTGCTCGGCCTCTTCGTCCGCCATCTTCACACCCCGCTCCGTCGCGTACGCACCTGGGTCACGTGATAACACAATGCCACGTTCGGCGGGGTCACGTGCCGGGCGCGCTCGCACGCCGCCGAGCACGTACAAAGGGCCCGGTGGGGTGGATGGGGGAGCGGGGAGATTGGCGCGAGGGAGCCCGAGGGTGGTGAAGGGAAGGGGAAAGGAAGAGGGCGGGGTTGGGGCGGTGCGGAAAACCGCGGTTTACTTACCCCGAGCGGGAAGTGGGCTGCAGCGGCCGAAAGGGGCGGGCCGGTGGAGGCCAGCTCTCGGTCACGTGGGCGCCGCGACCGTAAGGGGAGAAAGTCTGGGGAGGGGCTGCCCTCTCGAATGTCCCGATTCCGGCTTGGCTTTCCCCAGTACCCGAAGTCTTCTACGGACATATGTCCTAGTTTCCCAAGAGGACGGGTGAGAGAAAGCTCTGGATGGGCTGGGGCAATTGCTGCATTTGCGGGTGGCCTGCGGGCAAGCCAGAGGCAGGGGAAAAGGGAGAAGGTAAAACCTACCCATGGACCACAAGCGTGAGAGCCAAAGTGCGACTATGGACTGTCAAAATCGTCTCTGACTTCTTAGCAGGCGGGGGAGGAGGAATCTAGTGCCTACGGTACCAAATCTCGCCCGCCTTGACTCTCCCCTTCGGCCCCAAGAATGTGTCTCCCCTAGAAACGCAATTCTCTAGGGAGTGGAGGCAACAAAGAAAAATAACAATTGGATCAGAACAGAATGAGGTTGAAATCCTCTGTCTGGAGAACGGAGCGATTTCATGTAAAGCATAGCTTAAAAGATTTCACTCTGTGAAATTGTGGACGTTGTAACCAGATGATTTTTAAATCACGAAACATTTCTACAATAAGTGACAGCCAACTAATCTGTTTCACTATGATTTAAAGACTTTTACACGCTACAGAAATCACCATCACTTAAGACACTCTATAGGAAAGCCTTTGAAAAGAAAATAGGTCAAGAAAAAAACAGCAGTAACTCCATTAAAAATCACAACGGAGGAGGGGAAATTGATGCTAAAATAAAAGAACAAGGTTATCAAGAATGATTATAAATTCAACAGCATTTTTTCCTGACGCTGCAAATAGATACGGCATTCTCAACCATATTTTATTTACAACGTGGAAGGAATGAATACCTGACCCTTGAACAAAACAGTAGAAGAGGTACTACCGAAAAGTCAAATCCTTGGTCCTGAAGTTCAGAATAATAAAATGAATATTTTGCTAGTAGTAGAAAATTAGACAAGTTGCATATCTTTATTAAAACTGAGTGGTCCTCAGAAATGCAGAAACGATACTGATCAGGCACCTAGTCTTTTCACTATCATTCCAAGTGAAATAAATTTTTCTAGTACAAGAGTTCAAATAAGATGAATCCCTTCTCTGTGCAGCATCCTCTTCCAGAGATTTCTAGTAGCTACAGAAAATTATATAGTATGTTGTTCAGCATAAATGTTTTGTAAAGTATCAGTAGTGGCAACATCTGTTAAATGCCATTATATAAGATGAATGGACACAAATGAACCCCTTATGAAAAACTGTATCAGCTAAAATATTAGTACAATGTATATGTACTCTTACTACATAGTAACAGATAAGTTCCTCAAGTATTTACTTATGGAAGAATCTGGGGAGTACATTCAAAGGCTAAGGACCAGGCATATTTTTAAAGGTATCATTGATAGCTGAAAAAGCAACAATTAAGGAAGCTTAATAGATTTTAATATTTGCAGCTCACTTTCCCAAGTGAAGTATTTTAGACATCCAAAACTAGCTTTCTCCAATTTACATTATTTTAGGATTACAGTGAAAATTTAAAAAGTGAGGAATACGAAATTAGCTAAATGTACCAGTAAATCCAACAATACATATCAAAAGGTTAGCAAGGCATATTTTCAACTTCGAGTGTAATGGTTTATACCACACCTAATCTATAAAAAGAAAGAAAAAGGGAAAAAAGAAAGGAAAATACATGAAAAGAGAAATATGTCCAAATACTGATTTTAAAAATATATCTTCAGAATGTAGGGCATTCCTTCCTGCTGCCTAAAACCAAAGAGGCTTGATTAGCAAATTGATTCTGAGCCTTATTAAGGTCTTGCAAATGTCCCTCAGCATAGATGACAAAGTCCTTCACTTTGTTATCTTTGAGGTCTACCTCCCCATGCCTCCATTTAGAGCCTACAGGAAATGTAAGGACTAGGGGTGAGTGGTGTAATTACTTAATCATTATTTACTGAGTATTTATACCCTGGCACTGCTTGGTTTGAAAAAATCAAAGGTGAATAAAAACTATTCCTGCCTTGAAGAAGCTTATACTTGTGATGAAGAGTCACCTGCAAATGTATTATATACAATATGACAAGTGTTATATTATGAAAAGTCTCACTGAGTTGCTAACTAGAATGTCCATAGAGTCTCAACAGAAGTATAGATTTTTCAATGAAGATTGTTAATACTATCCCTTATCAGGTCTACATTGTTTTGGAGATCCCAGAAATCTCATTCTTATCCATAGAAAAGGTGTATCAACAAGTACAGACTTATTTGTACCTGAGTTCATCTGTTGTTAAATACCAAACTGTCAGTTCATGGGAACCATTACACACACACACACACACACACACACACACACACACACACACACACTTACTTACTGAGACGTTCCTGGGGGAATTCGGAGACTTGGTCCATCGAGAAACAAGGATAAACCCTAGAGCCGAGAGAATCCACCTCTCTGGGGATCCCAGTGTCTACGCAGTGAGTGCCCATACCCATTTTGGACACAAGGCGACTGCTATGGACATATTATAATCATACGGACTTTCACTCCCAAACGACTCTATTTCAGAATATATCTGAGAAACAGGAATAGACCCCTACCCCACCCCTTCGATCAGTAAAGCTGGGGAAACCCTTAGGGGACAAATGTGTCTGCGTCCAGGCGGCCTGTGCCTGCCCGTTTCGCGAGTTGCCCGGCCTGCCCTGGCCCGCACCTCGCCGGTGCACATATTTTCCCTAGAATACTTGAAATAGCAGGGCCTAGGGGCAGGAAGGGACCTGGGTTGTTCCAGCTAACAGAGCTAGAGGGCCGCGTCCGGGAGGAGCGCTAGCGGTGTTTGCAGAGAACGAATGGATCGCTAGGGCTGAGACCCGGCAGGTCCTTCCCACCCCGGGCGCAGAGAACCACCGCAGTCAAGCCCCCACCCCGACATGCGGAAAGAGAGCGCGCCGCCCTGGAGTCGCTGTGTCTCCCTTCCCCGCTTTCTCCCGGGGCAAGGGCGGCCAAGAAGGTCCAAAGGACTAGAGCCGGGCTAAGCTGGCTCCGCTCCGCTAACCCTGTATGCGGGTCTCCAGTCGGCCGAGACCATACTGAGCTCCCGGGACCGCGGCCCGCCACGGGGATGCTTGCGTTCTCGGTCCGGGGGCAGCCCCGCCGCCTGCGCGCTAGCAAAACGAAGCATTGACCCCGGCGGCTTTTCCACCAAGCGCTGCAGATCAAGTCCACAGAGCGGTGTGCCTCCTGGCCCCGGAGCAGCGGCCGCCGGGGGACTCCAGCCGAAGAAATGCTGGAGCCTCAACTGGGCACGGCGGGGCGCCGGGCCTCCGGAAACCGACCGAGCAGGGATGCTCCAGTCCGTCCTGAGGAGGCCGCGATGCGGGCGCTGCTGCTAGGTCTCCAGCAAGCTCAACCTGCTCCCTTCCAAAGAGCTGGGCCGCCGGCCCCAGACAGGCCGCCTGCTGGAACTCAGAGGTGAGGGCTGGAGTCTGTCTGGGGTTCGGTCCAATAGAAAGTACCCCCAGACTCTGGGAAGCATCGTGGGTGCCCGCAGACACAAAGAAGGAGCATTGGTTTCAAGCTCTCGTGGCATCAGTTAAAAACATATCACACTTTGACAAGGAAGACATTTTTCTTGAGAGGAACAGTGAAGGGAGTCAAATAACATGTTGAAAACATGAGGCAGGTGCTGTTCCGAATACTGAAATGATTCAAAGGCACCGGAACACGGGACCCACATTTAGGGGGATTAATTTTAGTCTTTGCGTTGTCCCAGAAAGAAGATGGACAGATAATTAAATGAGGAGGGATAGTCTTACTGCCTATTTAGATAATTTTTTTCTTTCTACAGGAGAAAAAGCCAGATGTGAATGAGAAAGCAACAATTCTTTAAGAAGAATGTATCTAATAGAGCTTCAATTATTCAAATTTAGAAATTAACCAAGGTGAAAATACTCACTAAATAAAGCAAAATAAAACCTTGTAAACATGGAAGTGGTTGATACACTGTTTCTATAGAGAATCCTTGAGTTAGTTCACAGTATCTCTGCAAAGAAGCAGAGAGAAATCTAGAAAGTGCCTCTTTTTTCTTACATTTCTAAGTTTTAATCACTATATCTCATTTACCTCATTGGAGATCGATCAGAAAGTATTAGTTTTGTGGCATGAAGGGTTAGAAAAGTTTTCCCTTGTTCCCTTCTAGGTGCTAGTGATTAAATTGCTGTAAGATTAACAGGAGAAAACAAAGTTTAGGAACACTTCTTGTATACATGGGACAGACCTAGGAAAACTGTAAACCAGGTGATGGTTGTTATGCAGATCTAATGCCTAGTCTTTTCTATTGAGTTTCTAGAGATTGAATCATCCACTTCTTCCAGACACAGTGAAGGAGAGAGACACCTTTACAAATGGAAATTTGTAAATATACTTATAAATATAAGTATCTCTTATAAAAGGGTAACTTCCACTCAGTTCTCAGAGCTTTACCTGTGTCTGCTGTTTCTTAAAAATAAACAGCTTAAGATAATCCACATGCTAAGAAACACATTTGGGTGTAACAAATACTGCTGCTCTCAGTCCCACCTTTGATACTTTAAATAAGAAGTTTCATAGTCAAGTAGTGCAAGTTGCTCCATCTCACTGAAGTTGTCTCTTATCTCTGAAAATTGGTCAGTTCAGTTAAATGCTTGTCTCATTTCAGGAGGCAGTCTAAGTGGGCTCCTAAAGTTAGGCCTATATTGTGCAAGCAATCAGGTAATTAACAAGAATCCATTTATGGGGGGGGGGAGGACAAAGGTTAATAATTGGAGCAAATTATAAATCCATTTCTGAGCCAGTAAACCAGTAAAGATTTCTAAATGTCAGGGTTGAGGCATCTTCAGATAGAGTGAGGGGAGGCAGTGACAATCCGAGAGATTTTCCTGGGTTGCAGTTTGAATGCTTCCGATTATGTCATTAGAGTACCAGTAAACTTTCTGAGAGGACCATATAGCAACAAGCATGAAGAAGATTGTCTAAATATGAGCTATGGCGCAATTTCTCAGAAATTTATAGCAAGTGTCTAGCTTTCAGTTTGGAGGGCTTCAGGACAAAGGAGAGTTTTGGTTCTCAGTGGTTCCAAATCAAAGGATGGGAGAAAATTGGAAACATTACTTTGGAGACTCTAGCCATATGAGGAAACTAAAAGAATTTAGGATCCATCCAGTATACAGGAAATACCAAAACTTCAAAGACAGTTAACATGACCGGAGGTAACAGGACAAAATTCTGGTATCTACCCAAGTATTATGGTTTCAACTGAGGCATAATGTGACTTTCTACAATTACTATTTTATCTTATTTGGAAATGTTCTAGATAGTCATCATTTATTTTAAATTAGCAAACCAAAGTTTCAACTCACCAAGAGATTTGGGAAACTGTTTTTAAGTACACATACCTTAAAATATAATTATTGCTAAAAAGTTTATAACTCTTATCCCACTTACATCTATCTAAATAATTTGTTCTCAACAATTATGTTTAGAAGAATTTGTTTTTAAGCCATTTAAATTAGACCTCTCCTACAAATTAATTTTAGCAAGAAAAACATCTCACATCTATAACATGTCTATATATGTATAGGCATACATAAACAGACACAAAGAGATCTTAAAGATTAAAAAAAATTTTTTTTAACTATGAGATGGGTATAATAAAGCAAAACTCATTGGTTTATAAAAAAAGAAATTGGATCCAAACTGTTTCTGGCAGATGGAATAAACTTAGGTTACCTGCTTAGATGGCTAAAGCTTTTTCTACTAATATTTGTGAAGAATACATTTAAGACTTTTTTATTAGCCCACTTTCTAAGTACCTACACCCCCTCTGTTTTTCTTCTGATAAGAAACCTCTCCCTAAAGTTTGCATTTCAAACAATAGCTCTTGGGTCCCAGAGAAGATGGAGGTAGAAAATCTATATCACAAAGTCACAGAGAGATTATTCATGTTTTCTCCTAGATGGTGAGAGAGAGAGAAACTGAAGGGACTCCATGAAAAAGAGCCATGTATTTTTTTTTTCTTTGCTCCTTTTCCTGCTTCTATTCTTGCTAGGATTATTCTTACACCCCCACCATAATGTATGTCCTCCTTATAAAGGCCACGGAGTTAAGGATATTTTTTTTTTTTTTGGAGACTTCTAGCACAATGGATAACACCTAAAGAGTGACCAGGCAAGGTTGTCATGTACGTTTTTCTAATTCCAGGCTCCTTGACACCAAGACCCTTGGTTGTAGGGCATAAGTGACTTATGGAGGACACTGAGCATTCACCCTTGCTGCACACCTGCTCCTGGATGCCTAAGAGGACACATAGACAGGACGACTGTCCTCATTACAAACTCCAGACCCCTAGGAAAAACAAGATGCATACTCCTTTTCCTTTCTGAGTCTTCCAGACTCTCCATCTGTCTTTGCTTTCTCTTCATACATCATCAGTAAACTCTGGCCTTACTTCTTGCTGGCTGAAATTTGATTTCTATCTTTCATATAGCCAAGGCCCCTTCTGGTTGATCCTTGAGGTCCTTGGACCTGGCCTGCCTATAAAATGGGAGTTTTGAGGGTTCCTTTACCTATTATCAGAGGTTTATGTTAATTACTATTTGTTTTGTTTCGTTTAAGTAGGCTCTACACTCAATGTGGGGCTTGAACTAATGACCCTGAGATTGAGAGTCCTGTGCTCTACCAACTGAGCCAGCCAGGCAACCCTACATCAATACTATTTAAAATTTTTCCTTTCTCTTAAGTGCAAGACATTTGTGTTTTCAATTTCCTGATTTTTGACAATACCTACAAGCATTTTAAGATGAATAGGGGTTGGGGATTGGTGAGGATGGTGAGCTTTGAATTGCTTCTAGAACCGCATTCCTGGCTTTGTGGAGATTTGCAAAACAAAGACTGTCGCAAAGACTGTAATTTCCAATTCCTTTAAAGAACTGGATTATAACTTGAATATCAAGGGATTGACCTACCCATCCAATTAAGTTATTTTCAATTAGTTTCTTTATATCAGGAAGACTTCCATTACAAATAAAATGGGAATTTAAAATTTTCTATGTTCTAGAACTTCAGGGCTTAATGTATTGTGTCTAAAATGTCTGCATGGGGCACCTGAGTGGCTCAGTTGGCTAAGTGTCTGACTCTTGATTTAGGCTCAGGTCATGATCTCACCGTTTGTGAGTTCAATCCCTGCATTGGGGTCTGTGTGGAGCCTGCTTGAGATGCTCTCTCTCTCTCTCTCTCTCTCTCTCTCTCTCCCCCTACCCTGCTCTCACACTCTCTCTCTCAAAATAAATAAACATTTAAAAATAAATTAAAAGTCTGCATAAAGCATTGAACAAAGGCCTTTGGATGCTCTTCTTCTTTCTGAATGTGTAATTCAACCTTTGACCAATTCAGTTTAAAGGGAAAGCCTCTAATATTGCTCCTATCAAGCCCCTATCAGCTTTCAGCTGAACTATTTCCTGGTCATTTGTAGGAGGGCCTGGAAGAGATTCTGGCCATCTGTTTCTTTTTGATGGGGTGAGGTCCCCCCCAGAGGGCCATCTGGCTTGTCTGATGACTATAGTATAATCTTGAGAGGGAAGAACACCCCTTAATAGTCAATATAGGTCCCTGTGAGTGGGCTTGTGAATGACCATTAACTTTCCAACTCCTCTCTAAATTTGATAGAGGCTTCTGAAAGTGGAGGTAAAGGGCTTTATAATTTAGATGATCTGTTGCTGTCCAGGGGACATGAATTTTTGCAGTGGAGGTCCAGGATACATCCACAGAGAACATTGTGTAGGAAGGCTTGAAGCTGGCATAGTGTGATTACAGAGCCCTGGAAAGAAGGAGGGATTGTAAGAAACAGCAAATTTTCTACTACCAGTGTCAGGTGCTTCTGCTAAATTCACTTCCTGACTTTTAATATTTATGTAAGTAACCTATATACCCTCATGATGAAGTTTTGGGGTAATGGTGGGCTCCAGATCCCATGGCCAAGAAAGAATTCTTGAGATCATCTTTGGTGCAAAAAGTTTATTTTATTAACATACGGGGACAGGACCCCATGGGCAGGAAGAACTGCACTGGTTATATACCCTCAGGTTGGGAAGGGTTCAGGATAGAGTAAATCTCTAAGGTATTTTTTTTTAATGAAGCATTTCCTATTTTTAAATTTTTATTTATTTTTGTGTGAAAGAGAGACAGAGTGTGAATGGGGGAGGGATAGAGAGAGGGAGACACAGAGTCTGAAGCAGGCTCCAGAGCCTGATACGGGGCTCAAACCCATGAACCATGAGATCATGACCTGAGCCAAAGTCGGACGCTTAACTGACTGAGCCACCCAGGTGCCCCTAAGTTATTTTGGAAGCAAAGTTTCCAGGATCTTGAAGGGCTAGGTGTTGCTAGGGAAACATCATTTTTTTTACTGTTTCATAAAACCTCAGTCATGAGCCCCTTCAGATGAATATCAGGGGGCCATAAGCTTGGAGTATGATTGCTAGCATATATCTTGGGGCTGTTGAGATAAAGGAAGCTTCTAAAGGAATTTTTATATGTTAAAGTAGACTTACAGGTTCCTGGGGGGTCAGGATAATGTTAAGCCAAGATTTTCTTCTGCCCCTAGTGAAGTGTCATCCTTGAGGCAGCTGAGCCCCTAGAGGGTGGTCACTCTGCTGGTTTCAAGGACTTGTTAGTGGGCTATAGGCAGTAAGGGAATTTGATTTTTCATTTGCCTTAGTTTCCCACATTACCATGGCAAGCACTTAAACCCCTTTCCTTTGTTCTTGGGTAGCCAGGAGTATCTGAGGAGTATCACCCATATTCCACCTGGGCGGGGTGCGGTTAGCCTGTATTTTGCCCTCAGCTTGCCCCACGCTCCCTTATCACTGGGACTGGAAGTCAGGCTAGAGTGCTTCCTATAAATCTTGTAAAGAAAGGTGAGTCGGGGCGCCTGGGTGGCTTAGTCGGTTAAGCGTCCGACTTTCGCTTAGGTCATGATCTCGCGGTTCGTGGGTTTTAGCCCCGCGTCGGGCTCTGTGCTGACTGCCGGCTCAGAGCCTGGAGCCTGTTTCAGTCTGTGACTCCCTCTCTCTCTGACCCTCCCCTGCTCACGCTGTCTCTCTCTCTCTCTCTCTCCTAGAAATAAATAAAACATTTAAAAAAAAAAAAAGAAAGAAAGGTGAGTCAAAAGAGGCAGCTGGGTATTTAAGGGATTTTCTGGGGATGGTGGAGGAGTTTTGGTATCTGGGAATTTGCGGGGGCACTGGGGCTTGATTTTGAGAGGAGGTATAGACCAGGGTCCCAGAGATACAAAAGATCTTTTGGAGGGTCAGGGACAGGGAAGTAGGGATAAAGGGGTATATAAGAGTGGGGAGGGAGACTTTACATTTGATGTGGACTTTAATTTTTGTACTGTTTTTAATTTCTGTTCTTCCATCTTATTAAGGGAGTCTCTGAGGCTAGCAATCATCCTTTGTGTCTGCTTTTCAATTTGGTCTTTCCATAGGTACCAATAAGACAATTGTTTAGGATGAGAGCTCTTTGGGGGGGGAAATTACATATAGAAATTTGTCCAGTTAAAAGCTCCATCATCTGACCATTTATGAGTAGGAACTTATTGTATTCTCAATAGTGACTCAGTACAACAAGTCTTTTTATGGCTTAACCATGGACACAAGAGGCATCCCCAAAGGAGAGGGCAAAAGATGCAGCCCTCACAAGATTCAGAAAGTTCACTCCCAGAGGTAGCCTCAGAAAGCAGACTTTATTGGCACAAATAGTAAGAATGGTGTAGTGAAGTGTATCCAGTTTCCCGGGAGAATGTGAGATGCCTCCAGTCACAGACCCACTAATCTGCGACACTGGGCAGGCACTACTGGAAAGAGACTTTCCAGCACTAACAAGACAACAGAGGTTAAGACAACAAAGGTTCCCTGTGGACCAGGACCCCTAATAACCAACTGCCCTGAGAACTGTCAGTGTTGCACAAAGAGAATGTTGATGCCAGTTGCAAGTCCAGGTTGTTACCTATACTTATGACCAGCTGGCTATAAACCAGAGGTTCCCATGACTCACTCTCTTTTTGGATCCACAGCCCATTCTGCTGTCTGCCAATGCATCTTACGATTGGCAGTGAGAACATTCTCTCTGGTCACAATGCCAAGCTCCCGAGACACAGAAGAAGACCAAAGGAAAGCCTCATCCAGTTTTTCTTACATGCTCATTAACAACTTTAAACTTTGCATCTCTAAGGAGTCAAACTAATACCTGAGAGGGACTATGTGGTTCCTCACTGCACAGAAATTGTCTTGGGGTTCGTGGGTGACCCAATGTCCATCTAACCTGTTCTGTAACTGGCTTTTCCTAACACAGGAGTCCTTAGGTTAGGTGGCAAGCACTGGAACAGTTTTTCAGTGCTCTGTTCGTGTGCACCAGTATAGTGGCTTTGGCTTCCAAGATGTCCTTTAGCAACAACCTTTGCCTCATGCACACATGAACCTACAGCCAAGTTTGTCCAAACTTGTCTGGTCTGGTAGAGAACCACGAACTCCCAATCTGAGGCCAGATCAAACACCAGGTTTAGAGGAATGCTCCTGCCTGTGTTCTACCTTGTGCTTTTCCTCTCTACGACAAACAGCGCAACAGACAGAAACGAAGAAAAACATTGACTATCTCTGTGAGGAAAAGGATCAATAAAAACGAAGAGTACTCAAAACAAATCTTTACCAGAGTCACCATACCCAAGGAATTAGTTCCACAAATATTTTCTCCTGCTAATCTAAACTTAGAAAAGCAGGGGGGAAAAAAAGGACTCTCATCACTTTTGCTTCCACCAGAACCCTCAGGCAGAGATCCGTAGACTGACATGGTAAGAATTCTTACCTTGCCAGGTTTTGTCAGAAATCCCAGAATCTCTTAGCTGCAGCAGCCCTAGGATGAGCAGTCTCCAGCGAGACTGATAGTCCCACATGGACTGTAGGGTCGGAAAAGTTTTCCCTTCTTTCTCTCTAGGTTCCTTGGCTGGCCTAATCATTAAATTGATATAAAAAAGATTAACAGGAGAAAAATAAAGGTTAATTTCATGTATATGAAGGGGTTCAGGACAGGCCCTTCCCCAAAATGCACCACTTTGGCATGTGGGTTATGTTGAGCGGAAGGCACTTGAGACACGGTGAGCTGAAGAGAAACTTTCCTCCCTCCCTTAACCACAGAGAATCTAATTTGGGGGTATTTCAGAATAAGAATTGTTAGCAGATATAAATTTCATCTGAGAGACCCATCTGTATGGCAGGGCAAACATCTAATTACCAAGCATCTGCTTGATCTTCCAATCACCCTGTAAAGTGCATTCCTTCCCTCCGAAGTCCCAGACCCTGTCCTCTTCTCCTTAGTTCAGAATGACGCGTGTATGCCCATTTGGCCTGTCTTTGGAATTCCAGTGTCTGTGTGAATTCCCTGTGCATACACCTATTAAATTTGAGTCTCCCCTGTTCATCTGTCTTATGTCTATTTGAATCTGAGTCCAGATTCAAACCTGAGGGGACATATGGGGTGATCTGATTGGTTGGAGACTAGCAGCACCAGAGGTGAAAGAATTCATCCAAGGCAAATCATACGAGATAGAAATTTATTGAATACACTTCAAGGGAGGGACAGCAAAGGAGAGACTGTCTGCCAGGAGGTAGCGGTGAGGTGCTGTAGTTAAGGGGGGAAAGTGAGGGGGTACAGAAATGTATGGAATTTTCCTTTTTTGGTACCTGTGCCTGGTTGTCAGCAGCCCATTGGTCAGCTAGAGCCTATGGCTAGTTCAAGGTGGTTTGCCTAATGAGCCTGTTAGCCTTCAACGCACTGATCACTATGGGCCCTTTTACCTTACTCAGGTTTCCATTGCTCTAGCCTGTTGCCTAAAAGTGGCCTCTATAGGCAAGACTTCTTGCTCCCCACTATATACTTCCTGTATACAAGGGAGAGACCCTGGAAAACTGAGTCACTCTCTGAAATGACCAAAGCCATCACCTTAAATATCATCTTCAGTTAAAGACAAAAGAAGATGTCAGAGGTGGGGAATCAGTTAAGGGAGGTTACCAGGAAAGCACAGCAAACCGGTGTGGTTGTTATGCAGATTTAAGTCCTAGTCTTTTCCATTGATGCGAGTTTCTAGAGACTGAGTCATTCCCCTCTTCCTGGCAAAGAGTGGGAGACACTCTTACAGAGATTTCCTTTGTAAATATAAATGTCTCTTACAAAAGAGTAACTTGTACTCAATTTTCAGAGCTCTACCTATGTCTGCTGTTTCTTAACCAGTTTATAAGAATAAGCAATTTAAAATAATCCTCATGCTAAGGAGACACATTTTGGAATGGCAAAGTCTGTTCCCTTTCAGGCATCTGGATATTTTTAATGCTTTCTTTTATTGAAGTATAATTAAGGTACAGTGTTATATTACTTTCAGGTGTGCAACATATTGACTAAACAATTGTATACATTGTATTGTATACATTGTAAATAATTGTATACATCACTCAGTGCTCATTCCAGTAAGTGGGGTCACCCTGTGTCACCATACAATGTTATCACAATATTATGGACTATAATCCCATTGCTATACTGTTCATTTCCATGATTTACTTATTTTATAACTACAATTTTGTACCTCTTAATGGTCTTCAGCAATTTTACCCATAGCATCTGGATTTTTAAAAATAGGACTGTCAAAGTATGATGAACTTGGAAATGTGCAGGTCCCTCTTCCCAGTTTAAGACATCAACTTTAAGGTTTGCTTTAAGTAGTTTTGCTGATTTTAGGGGTGCCTGGGTAGCTCAGTCGATTCAGCATCTGATTCTTGATCTCAGCTTAGGTCACGATCATAGGACTTATGAGATCAAGCCTCACATTGGGCTCAGTGTTGACAGCACAGAGTCTGCTTGGCATTCTCTCTTTCTCCCTCTCTCTCTGCCCTATCCTTGCGCTCTCTCTCACTCTCTATCAAAATAAGTAAATAAACTTTAAAAAAAGAAAAAAAAAGAAGTTTTGCTGATTTCTGTGATTCTTACAGACATTCTTCAATATAACAACAACAATGATTCAATGAATACCAGTTTGAGCATTTAGTATTCTGTTCATATACCAGACAGGATTGCTCCTGCTAAACACTTACCCTCTGTCATGACCTTTACAAAGTTGTTCTCTTGATATTTCTCTCCCCACATCCCTATCCTCTTGACTTCCTCTCTAACCAGAGGTCCTCTGTGAACCCTTCCTTGGTCTGCTTAGATGGAATGAAGTCCAGGTATAATATCTGTCATGAGAGCAGATTTGACTCATTTGTTCCGCTTTTCCTTACCTGACCTTCCCGTACAGAACTAGCAACTCTTCCAAACTCCCATAGCTTTGATTTGGTTTTACAAATACTTACTGTTTTTGGTTTGGCATCTGTCATTTTGCTTTTTATTACACTTAATCTATAGACGAACCTTGCTCAGGAGGCTGTAAGCCCTTTGAGGGTAGGGATTGTGTTTTATATTCAGCCTCTGTTCTCTAATACCCTTTGGCACATTGCAGGGTAATAATAAGCAGTCAATAAATTGAGCTCAATTCAATTCAGTTTATATTTTACAGCCATATGGGATAAGGATTTATACTTATCCTCATTATCTAAAATGTCCTAGACTCTGCAGG
The DNA here is from genome assembly GCF_003009895.1 of Hyaena hyaena. NCBI lineage: Eukaryota > Metazoa > Chordata > Mammalia > Carnivora > Hyaenidae > Hyaena > Hyaena hyaena. The sequence goes on along the minus strand of NW_024081452.1, from coordinate 329,424 downwards.
GAGAACAGATGTTCTCCAAACATTAGGAGCTTATTTACAACTGTCTTTCAATATTTGGGGGGATCTATACTTTAACAATAAAATTGTCTATACTCAAAGTTATAACTCAAGAAGAATCAGAAGACAAGATATACGCTCAGTTGTTATACTGTAACAGATGAACTGCAGATACGTGGGCTCTAGCCTTCTCTTTCACAAACTTAGTCTGTGCTTTAGGTCTCATTTAATTTTGTCTTTGCTCTTACATTTTGTCACAATATTGATTTTTTTTATTGTCTTCTTGAGAGATTCTAAATTTCCAACCCAATTGTTTTCTTAATTTTTTTTTTAATGTTTTATTTATTTCTGAGAGAGGGAGAGAGAGAGAGAGAGATAGCATGAGCAGGGGAGGGTCAGAGAGAGAGGGAGACACAGAATCTGAAACAGGCTCCAGGCTCTGAGCTGTCAGCACAGAGCTCGACGCGGGGCTCGAATCTACGAACTGTGAGATCATGACCTGAGCCGAAGTCGGATGCTCAACCAACTGAACCACCCAGGCGCCCCTCTATACCTCATTCTTAAAGAGACTTTTTTATTATAGAATTTCTCTTTCACTGGTGACATGCAATGAGCTAACAGAATTTCATTAATGAAACAAAGTGAGAAAAAAAAACATGTACGCTTATTAATTAATAACAGAAACCACACCTTGCCCAAGAAGGGATGCTGACCGTGTTCTCCCAGAGCAGAGGGGAGACGTGTGTGAGGGCTATGATGCCATCAATTTGGTCCCCTCCTTGGATTTAACTCTTCCAGATGTTGGGATGGAGCAGGGGGGAGGCAGGGAACACACACCCAGTTCCAGCCTCTCCACCAACATCCCACTCCTCTGCCCCACAGCTACTAACCGTCTCCTGCAGGAGCAGCCGGTCCCCACGACCATCGACAAGCTGCACCACACGAGGCCGAGGTCACCGGACCAGGGACTGAAACGGAGCTGTGCTTTGCCAGAGGCTGAGTGTGGGGCGGAACCCAATTGTTTTCTTAACATGACTGGTTCTTTTGGCAATTTCTTCACTGTGAGTTTACCAGCTAGCATTCAGTACACTGCTTAATATGGGCCGTTACTATCTTCCTAGAAATCTAAGGGGAAAATAAATGCAAGATTATTTCTGGGTCCAAGCAGGATTTATTCTTCAGGATCTGAATTTTCTGAGAGAAAAGCTTTCAAACTTTAGTGTGGTAAAGATCATTGGGACAATTCAACTTACATGCGGATTCCCAGACCACACTTCTAGATAGTTTGATTCAATAGACTGGGGCTGGGCCCTGGAAACCTACATTTCTAGCTATTATTTCAAGGGCCTTTAGGCCATACTGTTCTAGACCTATGTTTATCTTATTCTGCCTTTACTTCCTTCTCTCCAACTCATGGCCTTTGTGCCAGTTTTTTAAAAAATACTTATTTTGAGAGAGACAGAGTGTGTGAGAGAAGCAGAGAGAGAGAGGGAGAGATAGAATACCAAGCAGGCTCCATGCTGTCAGTGCAGAGCCTGATGTGGGGCTTGATCTCACAAACCATGAGATCATGACCTGAGCCAAAACCAAGAATCAGATGCATAACCGACTGAGCCAGCTAAGTGCCCCACCAATTCTTTATTTAAGTAAACTTTGTACCCTACATGGATCTCAAACTCAAGACCCCAAGATCAAGAGTTGCATGCTTCACCAACTGAGCCAGCCAGGCACCCTTACCAATTTTGTAAAAAAATGTCTAAACACCTTCCTTCTACCTTCACCCACCAATGGGCACAAATCACTTTTTAAAAACTTATAGCCAACCCTTCATAATTTGTTCTGGTCATTCTATTATCCAAAGACTGTTCTGTTAATCATTTGAATCCTAAGCCCTTGGTTCAATTTGGCACACAATTGATGCACTTTCAACACATGTGCATTTTTCAACGCTTTCCTTATGCATTCTCTAATGAGGTTACTTGTTGAGAAGAACTTTATTACTTTTTTTTTTTTAGAGAGAGAAAGTGCAAGCTGGGGAGAGGAGCAGAGGGAGAGAGAGAATCTGAAGCCGACTCCATGCTGAGCATGAAGTCTGACACAGGGCTCAATCCTATAACCCTGGGATCATGACCTGAGCCAAATCAAGAGTTGGACGCTCAACCAACTGAGCCACCCAGGTGCCCCAGAACTTTATTACTTCTTAACAGCTCTATAAGCAGGGGTGTACAGGGGTGCCTGGCTGGCTCAGTTGGTGGAGACTGTGACTCTTGATCTCAGAGTTGGAAGTTCGAGCCCCATGTTAAGTGTAGAAATTACTTTTTAAAAAATCTTAAAAAAAAATAAAGAAAACATGTGCAAGGATAAAAGGAAGAGAGTTCAAAACTTTCCCTGTATTTATCTGTTATGACAAAATGCATTTTATTAATTTATTTAATTTTTAAAGTAATCTCTATACCCAATGTGGGGCTTGAACTCACAACCCCAAAATCAAGAGTTGCATGCTCTACTGACTGAACCAACCAGGCACCCCAGATAAAGTGCATATTTATTATTTTATTTATTTATTTGTTTTACATGTTTAGAGAGAGAGCACAAGTCAGGGAGAGGGTCAGAGAGAGGGAGAGAAAGAGAGAGAAAGAGAGAATCTTAAGCAGGTTCCATGCTCAGTGTGGAGCCTGACAGGGGTTTAATCCCATGACCCTGAGATCATGACCTGAGCCAAAATCAAGAGTTAGGCGCTCAACTGACTGAGCCTCCCAGACATCCCTAAAGGGCATTTTTGAATACATGTAAGGATAAGTAGAAAGGGAAGAAAGACTTAATTTGAAATTTGATTTATGGTGGGTGTCTGGGTTGCTCAGTCGGCTGAGCATACAACTTAGGCACAGGTCATGATGTTGCAGTTCTTGAGTTTGAGCCCCACACTCGATTCTCTGCTGTCAGCACAGAGCCTACTTTGCATCCTCCGTCCTCCTCTCTCTCAGCCCCTCCCCTGCTTGTACTCTCTTTCTTTCTATCTCAAAAATAAGTAAACATTAAAAAAATTCCTAATAAAAAATAAAATAAAGTAAAATTTGATTTAGGAATTGCAAATATCCATGGTTCCAACAGTTTCCATAATTACTGATTAGGTGCCATTTATTTTAAAATTACAAACATAACTCATGTTTGCATATATTTTTCAAGTAGTAAGGATAGACAGAATTTTTCAATTTCATCCTCATTCATTGCCTCTAGTCCATCACTAGACTTAATAGTTTATTTATTTTTAAGAGTAATTTTAGAATTTATTTATATTTCAAATAATTAAGAATTTTCTTCTGCGTATGTAAGCATTTGTGTGTATATTACCATTTCACTTTCTTAAACAAATTGACTCCTACCACTCAGGCAGTTTTGTATTTTGCTCTTTTTCTCTTAATAATTCATTTAGAAGGTGCTTTGGGGGCTCAGTCGGTTGAGTGTCCGACCTCAGCTCTGGTCATGGTCTTGAGGTTCATGGATTCCAGCCCTGCATCGGGCTTGCTGTTCTCAGTGTGGAACCTGCTTTGGATCCTGTGTCCTGCTCTGTCTTGGCCCCTCGCCCACTCATGCGCCCATTCTTTCTGCACGCGCGCTCTCTCTCTCTCAAAAATAAAGAAATGTTAAAGAAAAATAATCCATTTAGAAATCTTTTCATATCAGCATTCTTTGCAATGACTGTGTGGTATTCCATGGTATAAATGAAGATAATTTAATTACTTATATCATTGATGAGCAATTAGGTTATTTCCTTTTTTATATTACTATAAAAATGCTGCAGTGACCTTCCTTATGCATGTATCTACTTATCTGAACAAGTAAATATCCATGGGATAAATTCCCCAACAAGAAATTATTGGATCAAAAGCAATGTATGATTTCAGTCTAGTCAGATATTGCCAAATTGCCCTTCCAAAATGTTGGACCAACTTATAGTTCCACCAACAGAGTAGAAGAGAGCCTGTTTTCTCTAAATCTTTAGTAGAACTGTGTTTTGTCAAACTCTTAAAACAACTACATAGTTTAAAAATAGTATCCTATTTTGATGAGCATTTCTTAAATTTTGGGTTATATTGAGTCTCTCTTGACTCGATCATTGCTCCTATTAATTTCTGAAGGATACAATCAATTAAAATCAGAGACTATTTTAAGTAGCTGTTACTCTGTATAACATTAATATGAAATTCCATAAATATACTGTACTTGGAACTGTTTATTACCCTTAAGGGAATAACTTACCCATTAAATTTTTTTTTTTACATTTATTTATTTTTGACAGAGACAGAGCATTAGTGGGGGAGGAGCAGAGAGACAGGGAGACACAGAATACGAAGCAGGCTCCAGGCTCTAAGCTGTCAGCACAGAGCCGGATGTGGGGCTTGAACCCACAAACCATGAGATCATGACCTGATCCTAAGTGAAGTGGTTGCTTAACCGACTGAGCCACCCAGCCGCCCCGGGAATAACTTACCCTTAAGTCAATAGAGGAATATTGAGATGGGGCTAATGTTTCTTTTTTATTTAATATTTCTGCCAATTGAATAGCTTTCTGGTGTATTATTCATCTTTTGAATATGTGACAAAACTAAATGGCTTGATTTCTAGGAAGAGTTACTTATTTTATGCACGAAATATAATGTGAAACAAGGAGGCTACTTCCTTTACCCTTTGCTTCAGGATGCTTGAGTCTTCTTGTCGCTTCCATTCCACTGCAGCATTTCCTTCTTTGGGGCTCTGCCCTATTTTGAGTGTAGAAAGTAGCAGAACATATATAAGCACTCAACTGTCTACAGCTTTGGTGCATCATTTAGAAAGCAAGAATCATTTCTTCCAGAGCACTGGCTGCCACAACACAGCAGGGGAGTCAAGCTGAAAGGAGAAACCATGAGAAATTTGTTTTCTGTTTGCTTGAGTTTCCTGTCAAATGCATAGAACCAGAACTTAAAAATGAACCAAATAGTGGTTCAAATGAACTTCCAAGATTAAAGTCAAAACATGGTTTTTTAACTTCCAAACGATCAATATGTATTGCTCCTCACAGAAGTATTAGAAACTGCTCTGTACTATTTATTTGAAGTTATAAGGTTATAACTATAAAAACTAGGTTTATGACAAACTCAATCTTTTGGAGTATTTTGCATCTTTCATACACTTGAACTACTTTTCTTAATGTTTATTTATTTTTGAAAGAAAGAGAGAGAGAGAGAGTGCAGGGGCGGGAGGGGGGTGCTGAGAGAGAAGGAGACACAGAATCTGAAGCAGGCTCCAGGCTTTGAGCTGTCAGTACAGAGCCTGACACGGGGCTCAAACCCATGAACTGTGAGATCATGACCTGAGCCAAAGTCAGATGCTTAACCAGCTGAGCCACCCAGGTGCCCCTACACTTGAATTATTTATATGAGAAGCAAAAGACTTTTTAAAAGGGTAACTGATTACCATCACTTCCCTGTATAAGTTTTTCACTAAGATTTTTCAGTTACTCCAAATGCTTTCCCTTCAAAGCACAGTAAAAGTACATCATCTGGTTCTGTTAAAGATGAATGCAGATTAATACCTGTGCCTTGAGTGTGTTGTGTAGGATGCCCAGAAACTTGCTGCAAACAAAGATCGTCATGAATTGAAGCCCAAGATCCTCCTTTGCACCTCTAATCTCATAAAGCCACTTTTTTTTTTAGTTTATTTATTTATTTTGAGAGAGACAGAGACAGCATGAGGGGAGGGGCAGAGAGAGACAGAGACAGAAAATCCCAAGCAGGCCCCCAGCTGCCAGTGCAGAGCCTGATGTGGGGCTCAAACCCACAAAACTATGAGATCATGACCAGAGCTGATGCCAAGAGTCAGATGCTTACCTGACTGAGCCACCCAGACAGTCCAAAGTTGAACTTAAATTTATAATGAGCTTAATCTGCAGTGAATGATACAGGCTTGATTGGAAGTTAGAAGACCTCACAACGCAATGGAAATTTTTGCCACAAAATGAAGGAAGTACTTGAATAAGTCTCGATGAGGGAACTTGGAAGAAATGTAAGAAGTCTTCTCAACTCATCTTTGGTAAAACTTCATTTTCTGTAAAGTTTTTTGTACTTTGGAGCCCATTAGAAGAAAGATGCTGATAGACTAGAAAGAATCCATACAGAGTCAATGGGGGTGTTGAGAACAGAGTATGCATTAGTTTCTTAGGGCTGCTGTAACACAAGCCATGTGGCCTAAAACAACAGAAATTTGTTGTCTCGTAGTTCTGGAGGCTAGAGTTCCAAAATTAAGATGTTGGTAGCGCCATGCTCACTCTGAAGCCATGGGGGAGAATCCTTCTTTGTCTCTTCCTAGGTTCTGGTGGTGGTGGCTCTAAGTCCTTGACTTTGCTTGGTTTGCCATTCCAGTCTCCACCTCTGCCCTCACGTGCCATTCTCCCCGTATATCTCTGTGGTGGTTCATCTATGTATCTATGTGTCACAAGGCATTTCTCTCTTCTTTTAAGGACCAATCATATTGGAGTAGAACCCACCTTAATGATTTCATCTTAATTGTATCTGCAAAGACACCATTTCCAAATAAGGTCACATTAATAGATAACAGAAGTTAGGACTTTGACACAATGTTCTGAGGGGACACAATTCAACCTGTAACAGAGTATGGCTTACAAAGATCTTTTTTTTTTTTTAAAGTTTATTTATTTATTTTTAGAGAGAGCACACATGTGGGGGGGGGGATGCAGAGAGAGAAGGAGAAAAAACCCAAGCAAGCTCCATACTCAGTGCGAAGCCCAACACAGGACTTGAACTCATGAACCGTGAGATCATGACCTGAGCTGAAATTGGGTGCTTAGCCAAGTGAACCACCCCAGGCACCCCTACAAAGATCTTTTAAAATTAAAATATATTTTTATCCTAAAATGAATGTTTGAGGATGTGATAAGTTACAACACTGGAGTATGGTGGTGGTCAGAATAACACCCTCTCCTCTATAGATGTCCATGCCCCAGTCCCCAGGACCTGTGAATATGTTAGGTTATGAGGCCAGGGAGAATTAGAGTTGCAGATGGGATTGCAGTTGCTAATCTGACTTTAAGATAAGTGATTATTCAAGGGGACCTAATGTCATCACAAGTGCCCTTTAAATGTACAAGAATGAGGCAGAAGAGGAGGTCAGAGTGATGTGATGTGAGAAAAGCTTGACCAACCATTGCTGGCTTTGAAGATGTAAGGAGGCCACCAGCCAAGGAATGCAGCAGCCTCTACAAACTGGAAAAGACCAGAAAATGGATTCTCTCCTAGAGCCTCCAGAAGGAATGAAGACCTGTCCGAACCTTGATTTCAGCACAGTAAGACCCATTTAAGACTTCTGACCTCCAAAGTTATAAAATAACGAATTTACATTATTTTAAGCTGCCAAGTTTGTGATAACTTTATTTTAGCAGTCATAGGAAACTAACACAAGTGCTAGTGTCATAAAAGGAAGATAGTATTTAAACTGGTCAATTTTAGTATAATTAGGAACAGTGTCTTGATAGATGTTAAAATAGACATATTTAAAGTAGGTGTTAGTAATTTGGTTCAGATAAGGATTTATAAAAATCAATTGCTAACGTGTTACTGCTGGAGGTAGTTAAAGATGCTGTGTTAAATAGACAAGGGATTTTGATGCAGAGAATGTTTCCACGTTTGTTCAGTAGTGTGTACTTAGAGGACAAGTAAGCCTTTCAGTCATATTTCTTGTGCTTTGTTTCCCTTTACCAGAATAAAATTTACTAAAATGATATATATGCCCGTTAGAGTATGTTGAATTCAATTAACATAGCTGGATTTAGAATTTCAATTTCACTGGCTATATCAGAAAGTTCACCTGTAACCAGCTCCCTCTGGGGAAGATTGCCTTCCTGTGTAATCTGATTTCCATAGTTACAGGGAATGAGAACCTGGCTCCTTGAAAACAAGGTATTGATCTGGTAAGAATCTACCTTATTCTTATTCATAAAAGCTGCTTTCAATTGCAAGCATTTAAGTTTCTGAAAAATCACCCTATTCCAAAAGAATACTAACTAAAGCTTGAAGTGATGATTGTTGCCTTAATTGTGCTTCTAACATTTTATGGGTTACTGTATAGTCGAGTTGTATCATATTCTGCAAAAATAAGATTAGCCATAGGGAAGTCAGGAAGTTTCTGGCTCTGACTTTTCTTCAAATTGCAAATTTCAAATGGCCTTTATCCTCTTTGGTTTGTTGGTCCTTTTCAACAAAATACCTCAGATTCTAATTTATAAACCAAAAAGCAGGAGAAGGGGGAGGGATAATTCTTTGACAACTTTTATGGAGAGGTCAGAATGATTATAAAATGATTTGTGAGCCCAGAGAGTTTATGGTTATTTTATAAAAATTCCCAGTATCTTGCAGAGACTTATTGCCAAATGTTAAATTTAATTCTGTTCAAAGTGTTTACTACCTTCCTTTCTTTTCCTTCTCTTAACTATCAAAATATTCCCTAGCGAATTTCCTTTATATCTGTATGTGTGTATGTACATGCATAATACTGTTCCAAATAATACCAACTTCAATTATGAGGATAATGCATAAAAATCATTGTAGCAAGATTCTTTAAACTAATGATTAAGAAAGTAAGTTAAGTAAGCCCTATACCCAATATGAGGCTTGAACTCACGACCCCAAGATCAAGAGTTGCACGCTCCACTGACTGAGCCAGCCAGGTGCCCCTGCAGCAAGTTTCTTTAAATTGAGAAAGTGTGCTTACAGTGCTGGTGATGCTTGGCCATGTCAGTAGAGATGAGACTTATTCTTTGGTAAACACTCAACCATGAAATTTCTCCTGGCAGGTGGGAGAAACTGGCAGGTAATTTCCAGAACCCAAAGAAGTAGCAGAATGGACTATGATGGGATATGATAAAGGACTAGGTACCTGTGTTATGGAAGATTGTACTACATAATGTATATACTATATATATAGTATAATATATACTATATTCCTGGGAAGCAGGAATTCCCAGGCACTCTGCAAACAAGGAAACTGATGTATGAAAAGTCTGAGGTCCTGGCACAGCAACAGCTGATTTCTATCATCTCCATATTTTCTATACCTGGAATTTTCTGGTTTTCATTATCAGGACCTCTAAGCACTACCTAGATTCTCTGATATATGTACCCATCCACAGCAACATTTTCCTTTTTTTTTTTAAATTTTTTTTAAAAATATTTTTATTTATTTCTAGGAGAGAGCGAGAGACAGCGTGAGCAGGGGAGGGTCAGAGAGAGAGGGAGTCACAGACTGAAACAGGCTCCAGGCTCTGAGCTGGCAGTCAGCACAGAGCCCGACGCGGGGCCCGAACCCACCAACCGCGAGATCATGACCTAAGCGAAAGTCGGACGCTTAACCGACTAAGCCACCCAGGCGCCCCCCCCCCTTTTTTTTTTAATTTTTAAAGGTATTTATTTGTTAAAAAATTTTAATGTTTATTTACTTTTGAGAGAGAGAGAGACAGAGTATGAGGTGGGGAAAGAGGGAGACACAGAATCCGAAACAGGCTCCAGGCTCTGAGCTGTCAGCACAGAGTCCCATGCAGGGCTCAAATTCATAAACAGAAGATCATAACCTGAGCTGAAGTCGGATGCTCAACTGACAGCTAGCCAGGCATCCCTAAATTTTTTTAATGTTTATTAATTTTTGAGAGAGAGAGAGAGAGCATGTGTGTGAGCAGATGCAGGGCAGGAGAGAGGAAGACACAGAATCCAAAGCAGGCTTCAGGCTCTAAGTTGTTGGCACAGAGCTCCATGCGGGACTTGACCTCATGAACTGTGAGACCATGACCTGAGCTGAAGTTGGATGCTCAACCTACTGAGCCACACTGGCATCCCCATAGTCACATTTTTAAATCTCCTTAATTGTAACTATGTGTTTCCCCTTCTACTCTCAGCATGAATTAATGTCATATTCTAATTTAGGTGCTAAAATCACTTTAATAATTTGATCTTTAAGTTTTTGTTTTTGTTTTAAGTAGGCTTCATCCCCTATGTGAGGCTTGAACTCACAACCCTAAGAGCAAGAGTCATATGCTGTACAGACTGAACTAGCCAGGTACCCTGGACCTTGTCTTAACTTGGGGGTAGGTGGTATAATCAGATAACCACAAGCAATTCATGGTTCATGTAGCTTTTCCTAAAGAGAGGAGTTTGGTTTTGCCTTCCTAGAAGGCAAACACTCTACCTCCAACTCTTGCTCTAAGTGAAGGTCTTCTATGCAAAAATTGCAGAAAATCCAAGTAGTCTCAAAATATCCTGCTGTACTGTATTATCAGAGGCAGAGCAAGTTTAGAAGGAAAACGTTTCCAAGTTTTCATGTTTCAGCTACGTGAAGTAAATAATTTTTTTATGAATTATATTTCCTTACATTTTTGTCAGTTAGTATTGAGAACTGCATATTTTCTCAGTAAAAGAAATCAGAGCCTTTTAAAAAGCCGTCACAATTGTTATACTGCAGTTGTGAGAATAGCCTTAGGTGTTTAGATTTTTTTAAATATAGAATAGGGGAGTCGGGGCGCCTGGGTGGCTTAGTCGGTTAGACGTCCGACTTTCGCTCAGGTCATGATCTCGCGGTTCGTGGGTTCGAGCCCTGCGTCGGGCTCGCAGGGCTCGGTGCTGACTGCCAGCTCAGAGCCTGGAGCCTGTTTCAGTCTGTGACTCCCTCTCTCTCTGACCCTCCCCTGCTCACGCTGTCTCTCTCTCTCTCTCCTAGAAATAAATAAAACATTTAAAAAAATTAGAATAGGGGAGTCAGCCATCACTGGGCATTTCAGGATCCCAAGGACATCAGAACGAAGCGTCAATTGTCACATTGTTTTAATAATGATACGTTTTCAGAGTTTTTGCTTCAACATCTAGAAAAGGGTTCATTTTCTTATTTCAAACCAATTAAATATTCTGGATGAAGCAAGTCATTCATTTGCCTGTGACCTTTTAGAAAAATCGTTTTGTTAAAAACTGGTACCTATTATTAATCTAGATTTGCATTGACTATGTTTTAGTGTATTTATAAATGGTGAACTCAGTTTCTGAAATTAAACTTTTTATTTGCAATTTAAAAAAATAATAAAAAATAAAAAAGCCTTCACAGAATACAACAGTAAGGGTGCATTCAAACTCAGTTTAGTAAGTGCTATGTTAAGTCCTTGGGGGTTTTGATTGATGATAAACCTATGTATATTACTCGTGAAATGTCTATTGATTTCAGCCATATGGTAAAAATCATTGCTTAGTGGAAAACAATAGCTGTGGAATGATAAAATGGAAAATACCATAATATTTATTTTTGAAAAGATTAATAGGAATTCAATGAATGTAATAAATTCCTCTTGTAACATAGTTGTCTAGCAGTAAGAAGAATGTAGAAAATATTGGGAGAAGAATGTAATATTAACCTAAGAATGTAATTATTAACCTTTTTTAATAAAAAGCCTTTATAACATGTATAACAGCTAAATTTACTTTCCTACAGTTCTTTGTATACAGATAATTTTCACTCACACAATATTTTGCATTATTTACAATTAGTTCACAGTTCATGGTGATAGAAATTTTAGCAAGAAAATATTAACTTCCTCCCCCGAGATCAACAACTTGCAAATACATTCCCTGTCAGAGATGCACCGTCTCTGTTTTTTTTTTAACACCAAGATAACAGCGCCTTACACAGCTATTCTCTTACTTGATTAGGGGCAAAATGTCACCTTTGCTGGAAGCAACCCACTGCTTTCACAGGAATCAAAGATCAAAATTCTACTTTATAGATAGAAATTGCACATGGATTTTCATAGGAAAGAAGTTGTTGATAGTGTCAAATGAATCCTTGACAGGAATCCTGAAGGAATCAAGGATAAACTCAATTTTATGGTTCATTTAAAAATAGTATTTAAATTTATTACAAAATTCGATAAACTTAATTTTAATTCATTTAAAAGTAGTATTTAAATTTATTATAAAATCCTGCTTCACAGAAGTATTAGTTTAAAATTTTTTTTAAACGCTCATTTATTTTTGTGAGAGTGAGCGAGAGAGAGAGAGAGAGAGAGAGAGAGCACAAGCTGGGGGGGGGCAGAGAAAGAGGGAGACAGAATTACAAGCAGGATCTGAGCTGTCAGCTCTGAGCTGTCAGCACAGACCCTGACGTAGGGCTGGAACCCACAAACCACAATATCATGACCTGAGCCTAAGTTGATGCTTAACTGGCTGAGCCACCCAGGCGCACCTCTCCACCCCCCCACCCCCGCGGCAAAAGAATTATTTTAATAAGGTCTTCAATAATTATTGCAGTACCACTGACATTGAACCAAATCACCATAATCTACAACTACATGATGTTTCAAAATATGGATGGATGTGGTCCCCTTCCATTTTTTTGCTGTTGTTGTTCCCTTAACTCTTCCCCAATAGCACACTATGGGACGGTGGGCCACAGTGCCCCAAGGTCAAGTGAACCAGAGACCCAAGGCAGCAACTTCCTGTTTTGTTTGTTTGCTTGGAAAGAATACTTGATAAAAGTGAGTTTCATTCTGCTTCTACCTGCCTTTGTTTCTACTTGAGAGCAATGAAAATCAAACCAAATGATACCAAACCCCCATTAGAACCTCATCCTGCACTGGAAGAGGAAGAGAACATTGGAAAGAAAACAGTAGTCAGGTGTTAGCGAGAGGTCCCTTGCAAAGAGGTCTGCACCTATTCAAACAAAACTCTGGGTTGGGAGAGGGATATTAATAGACTCTCCAGATAAATTTCAAAGATCAGTTGTAGGTGTGTACATTTGGGTGTGCCTGGTGGGTGTGTCTGCTGTCCTGCTTTCTTCCAGGTAGCCCTATGGGTCAGATGAGATGCTTTGGGCAGCACAGACAATAAAGAGGTTTCCAGGAAGAAATCCAATTGTACAAAACTTTCTTTTCACCCTGCTCCTTCTTTCTTTTTAAAAACTGTACAAAACATGTACATAATTAATAGATGAGAGCTAATTACAAAGAATATCGATGAATCAATCAAATATTTATTGAATGTTACATGTGACCACCTTAGAAAAATTTTGAGAAAGTTATTGTACAGTCCACGTAACACATGTTTAAGGGGCAGAGAAAGGAAAAATTCAGAGTAAAATGAAATGAAATTCATGAAGGAGATAGATCTTGGCTGGGAGGTGGGGTTTAGTAAAGTTAAACATGTTGGGTTTTAGTAAAGATAAAATAAACCCCAAACACAAAAACCAAGCAAGGTAGGAATAGGTCTTCAGAATAATAATCGTTTATTCCTGGGATCCTCTGTAGTTAACCCAATCACTGAAGCACGGACATATGGAAACTGAAAAAATTAAAAATGAACAATAAATGACAACAACTGCTTTCCCCTCAACTTGTTCAATCCAGTAATGGGCAAAGGGTGCCTTTGTGAAGGCTCAGTAGTGAATGTGGACATGCAAGGAGACCACCTCAGGAAGAAAAAGGGCCAGGGGAGAGCTACTGCCCACTATTTTTGTTTCTCTGACTAGTCTTCAGGTGGAATTGTCAAAAAACCCCAAAAATTATTCTGAAATGTAAATTTCCCTAACAGAACCATCAAACCAGAAAGCACATTGCTGCTCGTGTTAAGAACCAAGCACGGTAGTTTACGGGATTTTCTCAGATGCCGTGTTGTGAAACTGTGAGTGTGTGTGTGTGTGTGTGTGTGTCTGTGTGTGTGTGTGTGTAGTTCACAATGAAGACCTTGCACCTGTACCTGCTACATCGCTCTCTGCAGGTGCTTTTCCCACAAAGGTTAGCTTCTGCATAACTATTCCATTGCTTACTTGGAAAGGGTATTATGAAGTTGCTATGGACAGAATTGTGTCCCCCCCCAAATTAATGGACAGAATTGTGTCCCCCCCCAAATTAATGGATAAGCCCTAACCCAATGTCACGATATTTGGAGATGGGGTTTTGGGGAGGGAATTAGGTTTAGATGAGGTCATCAAAGTGGGCCCTTGTAATGGGTTTAGTGCCCCTTCAAGGAGAGATAGCAGAGTTTGCTCCTTCTCTCTGCCATGTGAGGACATGATGAGAAGGTGGTTGTCTGCAAACCAGGGAAAGGATTCTTGTCAGAACCTACCATGCTGGTGCCCTGACCTTAGACTTCCAGCTTCCAGAACTGCGCGAAAATAAATTTCTGTTGTTTAAGCCCCACAAATTATTTTGTTATAGCAGTCTGAACAAACTTAGAATAGGAAGTTTCACATTTTCCTCTGATCCGGACATCCTTTAACAATTTGTACGGATTACCAACTTTCTCTGAGAGTCTCATGGAAAAAATAATCCTGTGCTGATATTATTGTTGCATACACAGAGCTCAAGAGTTTTTTTTTGCTTGATGTGTATATCTAGTTTAACAAGCATAAGCCTAAAAAGCAGAGTTTGGTGCTTATGATTAGAACCATCTACCAGAGAAAACACTGTACTCTGTAGCAATGCCTTCTTAGAAATTGTGGTGCAGAGAACCTTCAGGATAATCAGACTGAATGATTAAACCAATCCTAGACTGGTAGACAGGTGTAAAGGCATGTACAGGAGAAAAACTGCTTGAGTTATTCAAGCCACTCATAAGCCAGGAACAAGAATTTATCAGTCTCACCTTTGGGGGACATTCACAATATCTCATAAATTATTGTGACTAGGCTGCATATACAGAATCGGGGCTGTCTGCATGAAAGTGACATCTACAAATTGTATTCGAAGTCTCATAAGGCCAGCAATCCTTCCCTAGGTGCAAGTTCCTTCTCTATGACATTCTAGTTTTCTTATTTTTGTATGCATTTTAAGAAGCATGAAAATTTTATTTCAGAAATAGATGCATAATTATTTTGAGAGTAATAAAGGAAAGAGAGAGCTGAGGATAGAAAAGAAGAAAATGACAAAAGTATTAATGGCAGATTAGGAGAGTAGGATTTTAGAGAGCTTGAGTTAGACAAAGATTTTTTTAAAAAGCCAAATGTTGGAACCAGCCTGCTATGTCTGTTAGAGCAAGGGACACTGAGATGCCCCTAAAGGAGCAGGTGACTTGGGGCCCCCTTCAGGCCTACACTGGGATTCTGGGAACAACTACAATTCCTGAGTAATAAAAGCAGAAAGGCTTCAGCATTTGGTGAAGAAGCAGGTGCACAGAAAGGCTAACTTTTAGGATATGTGCTATCTCCAGGAAAGTGAGACAAGTTTACCAACATTTCCTTGAGATTGTAAGTGAAGGAGATTTGGAAAACTCTAGTAATCAGGAAAAGGTAGATGAAAATTAACTTATATTACTTTTTTTTTTCTGGTGCCCATTATTATTCATTTAAAGTGCTTTTAAACCCAGCCTCAATCATCCCCAGGCCCTATCTAATAGGTCAAACACATGATGAGAAAGACTGTATCAGGTAGATGTGTTTATATCTGTTCAGGTTCATAGTTTCATGTTTGCAACACTTGGGGATGAATGTGCTTCAGAATTCATAGATTTTTAAACAAATGTTTATTTATTTTTGAGAGAGAGACCATGAGCAGGGGTGGGGCAGCGAGAGAGAGAGGGACAGAGGATCTGAAGCAGTCTCTGAGCTGACAGCAGAGAGCCTGATGTGGGGCTCGAACTCATGAACCGTGAGATCATGACCTGAGCCAAAATCAAGAGTTGGAAGCTTAACTGACTGAGCCATCCAGGCACCCTCAAAGATGTTTTTTTAAGAAGGTAATGATTTGAGAAAAAGGATATGTATATATATGTTTTTCTGAGAAATATTGGGGTGCTTGATTACTCGATTGTGAGTTGCTTCCCCCAACTCTACCAGAAGCTATGGATATAGATACATAGAGAGAAATAATATGAATTGGTGTCTCTCTTTGGTAGAGTTTGGAAAACCAACTCATAATCAAGTGTACCAGTATTTCTCAGCAAAACATAAATATTCATTCAAAGCAAAATAAAGATTATAAATGGTCTCAGTTCAGGCCAGGATTTATTGCTAAATAAGTGTAAGTTGGGTCAGGTTTTACTGCCAACTGACTTATGAATAAAATTTCAATTTTAAAAGATTTTTAGATTTCAGATGTAGGGCTGTGGGATTATGAACTTATATTACTTTTTTTCAAAGCCAAAAGTCACTTTTGGCTAAGAACTATGGAGTTCTATATGCCAAGTTATACTTTTTCAGTGACAACTGAGGTCATAGATTCTGGGTTGGACAAAGTAAAGGGTAGAGATGGGCAGATATGACATCCTCCATGGGATCAGACTGTAAAGGTGTTTCCTCATAGAGACCAGGCATGCACAGAACCCCTGGAATAATCTTGTTTGGTGATGCTAGTCAGGAAGACAGGCTCAAGGGGCACCTTAGTGGCTCATTCAGTTGAGCATCTGACTCTTGGGACTTCCTGCTTGGGATTCTCTCTATTTTCCTCTCTCCCTCTCTGCCCTTCCCCTGCTTGTGTGTACTCTCTAAATACATATGTACATACATACATACATACATATATACATACATAAAAACACATATGCATGTGCTAAAGTGTCTCCAATATTAATCTTTATAACCTTTGTGCCAAGTGTAAGGGGGATATTAACAATAATAATAGCAACAATAATGATACAATGATAATAGTTAATTTGCACAGAACATTTTTTTTTATTTGATTGAGAGTGAGAGAGCAGGGGAGGGGCAGAGGGAGAGAAAGAGAGAGGGAGGGAGAGAGAATCTTAAGAAGTCTTAATCTCTGTGCTGAGCATGGAGCCTGATGCAGGGCTCCATCCCACAGTTCTGGGATCATGACTTGAGCCTAAATCAAGAGTTGGACACTCAACCAACTGAGCCACCCAGGTACCCCCCGCACAGGATATTTTTTATGTGCCAGCATTGTCTGAATGCTTTATGTGAATTAGCTTATTTACTTTTCACAGCAACCCCATGAGAAGATACTATATTTACATGTTATGGATGAAGAGACTAACTAAAAGAGCAGTGAAGCAAGTTTGCCCAAATTTATGGAGCTACAAAAGAGTAAAGGTGGGATTTAAGTCCAGACAGCCTTCACTCTGAGTGAACAAGTATGGGGATCAAACAAGAGTAAAGTCAAAAGTAAGCCCAAGAAAAAGTGGTGATACTATTAGCAAAAGAATGAGGTTGGAATGGAAGTAAGGTTGTAGAGTAGAGTATGGAATTGAGTCCTGGCATTGAAACTCCCTTGTTGTAGATAAAACCCTCAAGTTTTGTTTTGGGATCTCTCTTCTCAGAATCTCACTCCATGTAGCTCTCATGCATTGGACCCCATCAGGCCCTGAAATGTGGAGGCGGGCGATTCAGGGGATTCCCTCCTGGCCATGTCTTCCATGGTCCTCCATGGGTGACTGATCCCAAAGGAGCCCATAAGGCAGTAGGAGCCCTTTCTGAGGCGAAAGACAGATGCTCTTGGTTGCTGAGTTAGAACTCAGACTTTTGAGTCCAGACCTGCTGTAGCCATCTGCTATCATATGGAGCCTGTGACTAATGGGCACACAGTAGAAGGGAGGATCAAAGCCGAGGCCTGAGTCCCAAAGCCAGTCCAACTATCCCTCTTTTATATATATATACATATACATACATATATATATATATATATATTTTATTTCTAGGAGAGAGAGAGAGACAGCGTGAGCAGGGGAGGGTCAGAGAGAGAGGGAGTCACAGACTCTGAAATTGGCTCCAGGCTCTGAGCTGGCAGTCAGCACAGAGCCCGAAGTGGGGCTCAAACCCACGAACCGCGAGATCATGACCTAAGCGAAAGTCGGACGCTTAACCGACTAAGCCACCCAGGCGCCCCTCCAACTATCCCTCTTAATGAAAGCTTCAGGTATATGATAACAAATTCCCTTTTAAAATGAACTCCAGGGGTGCCTGGGTGGCTTACTTGGTTAAGTCAGACTTCGGCTTCGCTCATGATCTCGTGGCTCGTGAGTTCGAGCCCTGTGTCCACTCAGCCTGGAACCTGTTTCAGATTCTGTCTCCGTCTCTCTCTGCTCCTCCCCACTTGTGCTCTGCTTCTCTCTCTCTCAAAAATAAATAAACATTAAAAAAATTTTAAGTGAACTCCATTTGTATTAGTTTTTTTTAAAATATAACTTAAAAAGATACATACTAACAAAAATAGAATAAGAATTTGGAAGAGAAATAAGCTTGGTTTGAACAAGTTGTGCTTGAGGTTGTTAGAACAGTAACTGGAGATGTTCCACAGACATTTGGAAATTTAAACTAAAATGCAAATGTGTGGAGATAATCTCTCTTGAACAGTTAAAGTTGATGATTGGGAGGCTAATTGAACAATGAGTGTGACTAAGCTGATGATACAGAGGAAATGGAAAACCAGACAGTACTCCAGGGCAGTGGTCTTCATAATATTTTCACAATACATGTGCTCAGTCAATATATTTTTTAGGTTATAAAAAATTTCCATCATAAGTTTAAGTAGTTGCAAAGTGTGAAACTTCCTGCATATTCTAAGTTTGACATTTTAAATTAAAATGATAATATCACTCTTTTAAATGTATCACATGTAACCCAAATGCTATGCCAATTTGATATCTATCATAAGCCATTTAAAAATATATATTAAAAATCTCTTCCTTAATAAAGGAATTTTACATTGTCACCTTTCCTTTTCAAACTCATTTCTATTGCATCTCCCCACATCATCTTATCCCAATGTAATATATTTTGATATTTGAAAAATCTTTAGTAGATAATCCTAACATCCTTCTATGCCACAAAAATTATTTTCAGTGCTATACTTTCAGTATAGCATACACATATTATGACTTGACAAATAAATATTAACACAAAACATTTTGAAATGCTTGTGGAGATGGCTGTGATACATGACTGTCACCTCTATGCCACGTATGACCAGGATGATGATAATCACGGTTCATGCATATAGCCATTCATTTTGTGCCACACATTGTCTAAGTCCTTTTCGTATTATTTACTTTTTACACCAATGGTATGTTGTGTGATAACTCTTGCCACTTAACATTTTACATGCATCTATGGGCAACTGTTATCACTAGAAGATGGGATTTTCAGCATCAATTCTATTCTATTTTTGTTTATTTTAATAAGGTAAGTTCTGAGAATCTTTATTTGCAAGAATAATGGGAATGGAAGAAATTTTATTGTGACAATATTACTCAATTTTTCAAGCTTCTTTCAAATTACATGCTAAAAATATTGCAACTGAGAACTTGATTAGAGGCTCTTTCAATTTTGTTGAAAGCTCAGAAACAGAAGTCACCTAACTTAAAAAGCATTTGTTACCCAGTCATTAGAGTCCTTTGATTTCTGGGAAGTCTCCCAAAGAGGCTTCACTAAGAGTTATCAAATGAGTATTAGTTACTTTTACTTGTTCACTTTGAGGCATGTCTGTATACTTCGAAAGGGTTGGGAAAATGAGAAGCTATTGATGTCAATTCACCTTTGCAAATATATTTTATTTTATATGTGATTTACTTTTTTTTCTTTGGGGCGGGTGCTGAAAATCCTTGGAGCTTTAAGTTTAGTTCATTCAATCTATGAGAAATGTCCAACATGTAAAATGGCCACACCAGGGGCGCCTGGGTGGCTTAGTCAGTTAAGCGTCGACTTTCGCTTAGGTCATGATCTCGCGGTTCGTGGGTTCGAGCCCCGCGTCGGGCTCTGTGCTGACTGCCAGCTCAGAGCCTGGAGCCTGTTTCAGTCTGTGACTCCTTCTCTCTCTGACCCTCCCCTGTTCACACTGTCTCTCTCTCTCTCTCTCCTAGAAATAAATAAAACATTAAAAAATAAATAAATAAAATGGCCACACGAGCCCTTTTGTCCTACTGATGAGCCAAATGACACCTACTTTCCATCAGAATAAATCTGATTTCTTTTTTTTTTTTGAACCAAAAGTGTGAGTTAGTATGCATCCCACCAACTAATCATCTTCCTTCCTAATTCTAATGCTAAAGTAAATGTTTAGATTAAATCATGGTGCTTTACTAGGAGTTTGTTATGGAATGAAAGAGAAGACTGCTACTTTGATGGCAGTGTATCACAGGGTGGTGATGGCTGTTTGGAGAGAAAAAAGGAGAGGAGTAGGAAGTATAAGGGATGTGCTGTTAATTGCAACGCTTAAGGAAGTCCCCATTGAAAGGTGATACGTAAACAGATGTGGAGTAGGGGAGAAGATGAGCTGTGTCTGAGAAAAGTGTTTTTCAGGGCAGAAGGCATAGCCCTGAAGTGGAAAACTGTCTGCTATCTCTAGACTCAGCAAGAATGGCATGGTTGGAGTGGAAAGAACAATGGAGAGTAGAAGTTCAGGTCGCAGGGAAGGATGGAGATGGGCCAATGTGAAAAGTTTTGGATGGATGGTCTCGCTCCATCCCTGAAAGGGAATGGTGGGTGGTGGGGATGACAAGCAAAATGCAAGTCAAGGTTGAGCAGGGCAGCACATGCAAAAGCGAGAGAGACACTGGTGTGATCCAAGAACAGGTGCACAAAGAGAAGCTTCAGGAGGTGGACCTGAGTCAGGCAGACCCTTCAGGGCTCAGGGCACCTTGGGAGGGGGCTGGGACACTGCATGGTTGGCAAGGGCAAGGATGAGAGGATTGTGAGCAGGAAGTGGACAGGGTAGATGTGCTAAACGATTCTTGGTGGCACCGCTGGAGGACAGAATGGCAGAGTTTTATGGAGGTAGGAGGTGGGGGAGAGACAGACAGGTGAACAGATTTGTGACAACCCTGGAGTCTCTATCAATAGGAATCACAGTTGTGCCCTACGTGAAAGGAAAGGTGGAAATAATACTCTAGGTACTGTCTTTCAACTAATACATTTTTTTCTTCCCCTATTCCCAATTGATACATTTTTGTAATAGATTTCTCTACAAGATTCTTGGAGAGGTTAATAATGTTAATAGGGAACTGGTTTTCTCTAAAGAAGAATGCCTGCTCTTCGCAGCAAACATGGGTTTGAGAAAGCCAGCATTAGTTTAAAAAACACAATTGACGTACACATTGGATGGAAGATGTAGTAAGTTAGCAGATGAAAGAATTGCCCTTTGAAAAATGAGATTAAAGTAATACAGGTGTGTAAAATGACAGGTTTCAACGTGTAGAGTTGATGAAGGTAAACAGATTAGCATGCATTCAAAAACAGTGCTTCGGGCTCAATAACTTACAGTCACAAAATCTTGTACCGCTACCCTTTTATTCCTTTAGGTTGAGCTTTTAAAGTCAATATCCAACTGGTGAAGACAATACCGATGCCTAATCAGAGAGCATCCTAGGATGTGGGAAGTTGGAGTTTGAGTTCAAATGTTGGTTCTACTGCTTCTAAGTTTCCTAGGCGTCTTTTCATTCATGTAAAATGGGGATAAAATTTCTTTTTTTTTTTTTTTAAATTTATTTCTAGGAGAGAGAGCGAGAGACAGCGCGAGCAGGGGAGGGTCAGAGAGAGAGGGAGTCACAGACTGAAACAGGCTCCAGGCTCTGAGCTGGCAGTCAGCACAGAGCCCGACGCGGGGCTCGAACCCACGAACCGCGAGATCATGATCTAAGCGAAAGTCGGACGCTTAACCGACTAAGCCACCCAGGTGCCCCAAATGGGGATAAAATTTCTGATAGTTCAGGGTTGTTCTTATTGATCAGAGTTGTTCTGACCGTATTATGGTAGTATGCACTCTATGTATATGATATACTGTATACATCAAATGCTTAGTATGGGTTCTGACCCTCAGAAATCACTTATAACTCTGATGGTAATGATGATGATTTCAGCAACCAAGGTCTGAGGCTCCACAATTTAATTCACAAATTCATGCCTTGAGTAACATGGCCCTCATTATACTATCCGATCTGATAGTTAAACTCAGATCCTACTGTAATACAAAGTGAATTTGAGTGTGTGTTCATGTGTGTTATTTCTTTCCTCCCTAAAAGAAGAGAATTAAAGAGATTAATCATTTTTAGGGAATAATAATCCAATAGCATCTTCCAATTTGTTTTTTACTAATTATGGCTTTTCAACTCCTGCCATCTTGATCAAACTGCTTGTGGAAGAGCCCAGTGTTCTGAGAGAGAGTGGCATGTGTGTGTGTGTGATCAGCAATCTATAGATAAGAAGTGAGAGGAGCAATGCTCTTGTCCTTGAAGCAGCAATGCTGAAGTTTAGGAGACACTGTATAGCAAAAGCCACCTATAGACTGAGAAAGATTCCTGATCCCTTTAACCTTTCCAGGGCTTTAATTTTTACTACCCAATTCTGAGAGTAAATGGCTTCTAGACAAACTATGTAAAGGAATGGAAAAAGGGAAAAATAACCACTTTATCCTAGTCCAAATAGTCAATTTGAGAGAAAGCAGGGGGAAATAAACACGATATCATCTGTAATTTATCCAAGGTAGAGATATGGCCTACCTTTTAGATTTATCTTACTTGTTACCTTTCAACACATCCAGATTCTGTGCTTAAATACATTTAGAAAGAATTTTTCCTTTCAGATAAATATGTCTGAATCTTAAGGAGTGGCTCACCAGAAAGCTTAAAAGAGGGCTCTCCAGGAAGTCACTCCCAATCCTTCATGGGCTATTTAGAAAAAATAAAAGGAGAACATGAAAGAGAAGTTATACATCCAAAATCTAGGGTGGGCCTTTACGGGAAAAGTAAGTGTTACATTACCCAAGGATGAAAGAAGTAAATGTGGCCAATTCACCCTTCTTTCTGATGGATTTTTTTTTTTTT